>NC_073692.1:134454192-134754192 GCF_029784155.1 Uranotaenia lowii
CAAGAAAATAAAATCGATTCTAACCCGTCACAGAATTTTTCTGGTCCTAGGTATTTTATTTGTGATTCGAGCGCCGTTTTCCCCCATTTTATTATTGGAGCAGACCCGGGGACAAAATATATCACTTTAAGTGCTAATGGGAGTTTCCTGAACCGTGTAATAGGTATAGAGCAGACCAATCTGTAGGAGTATAGACTTTAACACAACACCACACAGTCCTTCTGGATGGGGTTGCCATATTGCTTCATTGACATAGCAGCGTCTTGATTTATGAAGTTCTCTTAAGTCAAATAAAAACAAATCTTGCTAAGTTGTTTCCTCTGATGGATAGAACTTGTTTGTTCAATTCATCAAATCGATATGTTTCCTATACTCCGCTAGGATAGAATTGCTCGTTATCTATTCTTGGAAAGGTTTGCTCAGCTAAAACCACTCGGATGGGGTTGCCATATCGTTCCATTGCACTGGTATGGAAGCTTGTTGATTTATGAAAACTGCCAAATGAAAGCATCTTTCGTATGAAAGAATCAGATTGTTTGTATTTATCATCTCATTAGATTTTCAGTTATCTATTCTTGAAAAGGCTTGCTCAGCAAAAGAAAACGATCACTGTTACCAGTTTTTCCGATAATATCGATGAGTTCTGATGGATAACAAAACTTGCGAAAAATCTATTTCCATCAAACTCCAGCAGTTGACTCCTGTAACTTTACTGCTATACGCAGTGGAGGATATCTGCCGCAAACTGAAACGTGGAGCAGGAAGGATTGGGTTAATGATTAATACTTTCAAGACGAAGTATGTATATGCCCATTTAAGGAATTATGTTCATCAAGTTGTGTCGTGACACGGAAAACAATGTAAATAACTTTCCTGCTCGTGGCAAAGTCCGTAGCATATTAAGGTATGTATTTCATGCTTGTTTCGCAAAAAAAAACTCATGATTTGCCAATACTCTGCTCCTGTGACGAAAAAACATATTCCGTGAAAAAATCTTTGATTTTCGCTGTTTCAAAAGCCCTAAAAGAGTACCTACTCTCGTTTGTATACTTCGCAGCCTAGGATATCAACTAACGGATTTCACTTTTGATTGAATTCCTTGATAACTCTGCAACGTTTTTATCAGTTTTTTTTCTATCTGAAATTCCAGTAGAAACGTGTTTAGGTGGATGAAATATACACACCACAAATTTTCTAAAATTAAACGAGACAGAAACGCTTCAACACCTTCATCTAATTCAGATCAGATCTAATTTTACATCTTTTTTTATTTAAACTACACACACTACAAAAATTTACACTTTTGAACGAACATTAAGCTCGAAGAGATCTAAATTTATTTCATAATGGATGTATTTTTATGTTATGACACGAATAAGACCCGAAAAACAGCACACATCGCTAGATCTGTATGCGCCTTCGAGATTGTTCAGTAAGTCGCTGGTCGGTTGAATTTTTGCTCGATTAGGTGTGTAGGTGTGTAGGTGTAGGTGTGTACCTACACATCTAATCCATCGGGTTGATTCTGTATGGGAGCTGCGATTGCTTCGCCTCCCATACAGAATTAACCGTTGCCGAGCAAAGATTCAACCGATTAGTTTGAGCTTTCTCCCACATGCCCTAGACTTACATTTTCAAAACCACCTTTCAATGTTTCTTCTCCAAAAGCGCCCTAGCTTTAACTATCCACCTATCATTTCCTATCTTTCAATTTCATTCTACTAGAGTTCATCTCGCCGAAATGCCATTAAAATATTATAAAATTGTGCATATCGTAAAATTAAAGTGTGACTGGTATCCTTGGAGAAGAGAAACGTCAATTATCGACGGTTTTGTTTTGTCATACTGTTTTGTTTTAGTTCGATTAGGATCTGTTCTTTGTTTTGTTCTGGAGCAACTTTAGCAGTTGCTGAAGAAAATCCGGTAAACGTCGTACTGATCGGCTCCAGTCGGCCAAAGTGAGCAGCGAAGATGGATCTTATGAAGCAGCACCCAGAGCCCAAAAACGGAACTGTTTGCAAACTTCCCGACCCGCAGCAGCGGCTAAATCAACGAGATGAATTCTATCCATCCGACAACATATCAGGTGGAACTGATGTAGCGATGTGAGTTTTTCTTTAAACTACTTCAACCATTCGATAATTAATAATCTCTATTGCAGGCAACGTCGGACAGTATTGGCCGCTGTTCGTTAGATTTTTACGAGTTCCGCTCGGTGTCGGGTGTTTTTGATGTGTAAAGTGATCGCGAGAATCATTTTATCATGTTGTAGATTAGTAAAGATCCGTAAGAGATTAAATATGAAATAAACTCTAGTCACAGTGTAAATTCATGACAAAATGTTATTGTTTCCTGTAAAAATCCCTGAATTTATGTTCTTATTGGACTCTGAGAATTAACGAACTTAGCATGGCGAAGATTTTTAATGCGATAGATGCGTCTTTGATACTTTATTACTTTTTATGCTGGTCGAATTCAATTATGATGTCGTTAAAATGTAACAAATCGATATGAGAAGTTAAAAAAGAGAGTTTTGTACGGTGAATAATCTATTATAGGAAGTGTGTGGAGTGTAAATGTATGGGTGAACGCTACTAGAGATTCTCTCAGTAATAACCGCCAGTAGCTCAGTGAAGCCTCAGCAGCCGAGCAAGCAAGTGGTTACATAATTGGAAATACATAATGGTGGGTGATTTCTAGTGAATATCGAGGTGTGGCGTACTTTACCGCCGATCCCTTCTTGCGTCATCGCATCGAACTATCGAGAACATTCCACATCCAGAACGCACGACGCTTGCGCCAACCAATCAGCGAAACGACAATTGCGTCAGCCAATCAGCGACACGCAATAGCAGGTAGCAGCAATTACCGGCGACAGACAATAGCCGGCCACCAACAACAACAACAGCAGACGACAGTCGACAGCGAAAGCAGACAATAGCGATCAACAATAGCAATAACATACAACAGCTTGCATGTACAATAGCAAACACGACACATCCAATCTCTCACACACACATACACACCACACAGTATAAATAGCCAATAGTTGTACATAGAAACGATTATTAATAAAGTTTACGTCTAACAGTGAACACGCATTTGTTAATCGATATCTGATAATTTGGACCCCCAAATTTTGGTGACCCCGACGTGATTAAAAGGAACCAACCGTGGCATCAGTAAACCAGTCCATATAGTGGTGAAAAAAAAACTCTCCTGAGGAACATCAGTGAATTTAGTAGTGAAAAAAAAAACCACCAGTGGAACCATGGCCCAAGACGGTGCGAATAGTGAACATTCACTAGCAGTGGAACCAGCGCTGATTTCTAAAGTCAGCTATCCTGCATTTGATCCGGACGACATCGAAACTTGGTTTTTGTGTCTGGAAGCAGCGTTTAGCGTGAATTGTGTCAGGAGCGACAGGAACAAATTTCACACCGTGATTGTCGCTCTTGGGCCCCGCTGTAAATTTGTGCATACCACAATTGCACAATGCACCGAATCTACGCCCGAATAGAACAGAACCATGGTATCACATTATTTTTCCATTGAATTTAAATGTGACCATGAACTTAATGGTAAAAAGAACATCCAGCGAGCGCAATTTATTCAAGAATTTAAATTTCCAAGTTTATCGTGTATGGGTGGTTTTTTGACAGCTGCAGAACAGCACGTTTTTTTCCTGTTTGCAATTATTTTAGGTCGGCAATCGGGGTTTCCAGGAATTTTTTAAAAAAATTATTCGAAGTGTTCGGAGATGGGCGAAACGCAAAATACAACTGAAACACTGCATCCGGCACAGGAGGCGATAGCCAATGGATACTGGGGGCGGCTACGGAATGCCGGAATTCGCCTCAGAACGACGGAATGCCGGAACCTGTCGCAGACCAATCCAGTGAATGATGAAATGTGTGACCAGAAGCCGAGCGTTCTTCTTTCGGAAATGCGCCACCTGGGTGGTGACGGGTGTTTGGACAACGTTCTTTCCAACTTGTGGCTCCGTGCACTGCCAGTCACAGTGCGTTCCATCATCGCAGCGATGCCAACCGCCTCATTGGACGAACAAGCGAAAGTGGCCGACAAGATTTTGGAAGTCCCGAGGAGTGATCCGCCATCCGTTCACTCCGTCGAACCGTCCGCATTGGAACAACGCATCGAGGCACTTTCTCGCCGTCTCGATCAGGTGCTTGGTGGAAAATCTCGCAGTCGTGAGCGGCCGACGTACCGAGATCAGACCCGATCTTCAAACCGTCGCTCACAAACGCCCTCCCGGTCAACAAGCTCCCGCCGATGGATATGTTGGTTCCACTACCGATATGGTGCCCAGGCTCAGAAGTGCGAGAAGCAGAGAGGAGACAACGCCAACGTGCCGTGTATATTCTACGACGGCAAGTTGAATGTGTACACCCGGCCTGCAAAAAATTAATTTCCGTGCAATCACCTGATTGCACGCAATCATCCGAAGCCTCCTTCGAACCAGCACAAGCCGATGTATCCAGCATCGAACTCAACAAGGACATCTTGCGCATCCACGTGCATGATCAGCAATCAGCACAACAGTTTCTAATCGACACTGGTGCTGATATTTCCGTGCTACCACCGACACCACGAGAACAGCTTCATCCTTCACCGTCTCATCGTCTCTACGCAGCAAATGGCAGCCCCATACAAACTTATGGCACCAAACGGTTGCAATTGGACATCGGACTCCGCCGACCATTTGTGTGGATTTTCACTATCGCCGATGTGAAATCCCCGATCATTGGAGCTGATTTTTTGAAGCACTTTGATCTTCTGGTGGATCTGAAACGCAACAAGCTGATTGACAACCTCACCAACCTGCAAGTGAACAACATCAACGCTGCCTCCGAGCCAACGATAACCACATTTGATGTGAACTCGCCCTTCTCAGACATCCTGAAGGAATTCCAAGACATCACCATCCTGAATATGAACCATCATCCGACCAAGTCGAACACCGTCCATCAGATCATTACGACAGGCCAACCAGTTTTCTGTCGCCCCCGTCGGTTGCCACCCGACAAGCTGAAGGAAGCCAAAGAGGAGTTCCGTTTGCTCATGGAGCAGGGAATATGCCAACCATCGAAAAGTTCCTGGGCCAGTCCTCTTCACATGGTACGGAAATCCAATGGCAAATGGAGACCCTGTGGTGACTATCGGAACCTCAACGCCATAACCGTTCCCGATCGTTACCCAGTGCCACATATCCAGGACTTTTCCAACATCCTCTATGGGAAATGCATTTTCTCATGCATTGATCTGCAACGTGCCTATCACCAGATTCCCGTAGCACCGGAAGATGTACCGAAGACCGCAATTACGACGCCGTTTGGCCTTTTCGAGTTCAAATTCATGACATTTGGATTGCGTAATGCCGGTCAAACTCTCCAGAGGCACCTCCATCAGATTCTGGGCCACCTGGGAATATGTTTTCCCGTACGTCGACGACTTATGCATCGCCTCCGCCAGCATCGAAGAACATAAACGGCATCTGCGTCAAGTATTCCAGATCCTGAGGGAAAACAACCTGACCATCAACGCCAGCAAATGCCAAATCGGGAAATCTGAGGTGAAATTCCTGGGTCATCTCATCACTCCCGAGGGCATCAAACCAAACCCGAGCAAGGTCGAAGCTGTGCTAAATTATCCTCAACCCACGACTGCCCGGCAGATGAAGCGATTTTTAGGAACAATAAATTTCTATCGTCGTTTCATACCCGGCGCTGCCGCCCAGCAACAGTTGCTCCAGCAAATGATTACCGGTAACATCCGAAACGACCAAACACCTCTGCAATGGAACGAGATCACCCTCGCAGCATTCCAACAGTGCAAAACAGCTCTAGCTAATGCTACTCAACTCGCTCACCCATCGGCCCAAGCGAAATTGGCATTAGACGTCGATGCTTCAGGAACAGCAATTGGCGCTGTTCTGCACCAAATCACTGAAAAAGGATGCCAGCCCCTCGCATTCTTTTCCCGCAAACTGAAAGAAGCCCAACGAAAGGCAAGTACATACGATCGTGAGCTCTACGCAATGTACGAAGCGGTCAAGTACTTCAAGGACACCCTCATCGGACGTGAGTTCTGCATCTACACCGACCACAAGCCACTCACTCACGCCTTTCATCAGCGCCCTGAAAAAGCGACACCAACCCAAACTCGTCATCTAGGTTTCATCAGCGAGTATACAACGGATATTCGGCACGTTCCCGGTGAGTCGAACAAGGTTGCCGATATGCTCAGCCGAATTGAAACCATCTCGACCACTAGCGAAACAATAGACTTCGAGCAAATGGCCTCCCAGCAGGAAACCGATCCCGAGCTACAGCAGTATTTGCGATCCCCTCCAGCAAATACTAGCTTACTGCTGAAGAAGCTCAAGTCGCCTTTATCCTCCACACCGATCTACTGTGACATCTCCACCGAAGCCATCAGACCGTTTGTTCCGAAGGAATCTCGGCAAGCCATCATCAGGAAGCTTCACAATAATTCGCATCCAGGCATACGATCAACGACACGACTTGTCAGTGATCGATATGTTTGGCCATCGATTCGTCGAGATTGCAAAATTTTTGTCACACATTGCCTGCCCTGCCAGAAATCTAAGGTACACCGGTACAACAAAACGCCAGTTGTGCAAATTCAAACCCCATCGGATCGTTTTGCACACGTTCATATGGACCTCATTGGACCTCTACCTCCATCGGAAGGAAATGCCTATTGCCTCACGATGATAGACAAATTCACCCGTTGGCCAGAAGTCATACCAATCCCAAATATGACTGCCATCACCGTCGCTCGAGCATTCGTCAACGGCTGGATCTCAAGGTTCGGAGTACCAGTCAACGTGACGACTGATCTTGGTCGTCAATTCGAGTCGGAGCTCTTCCGTGAGCTGAACACAATACTTGGGATAACACATCTTCGCACAACGCCTTACCATCCCCAGGCAAATGGGCAAATCGAGAGGACTCATCGCCAACTTAAAGCAGCGATTATGTGCCACCAAAACGCTAAGTGGACAGAGTCGCTACCACTCGTGCTCCTCGGAATGAGAACTGCCCTCAAGGAAGACCTTCAAGCGACGATCGCTGACCTCACCTATGGCACTTCATTGCGTTTGCCAGGTGACTTCTTCGTCGAGAATCAATTGAAACAACCGTCATCGGAATTCGTGGCTGACCTGAAAAAGGCCATGAATAAGCTGCGACCAACGCCCACGACCAACCACGCCAAGAATGCAAGCTTCATCCAAAAGGATCTGCAAACCTGCAGCCACGTCTTCGTCAAGGTATGTGCCATTAAGCCTCCACTGAGTCAACCTTTTGATGGCCCATACCGAGTACTTCGCCGGAAGAAAAAGGTATTCATCATTGACATCAACGGCAAGCGTTCGCCGATTTCAATTGATCGCCTGAAAGCCGCATTCATCGTACCCGACGAGCCAACTTCTTCAACCAACTCAACCCAGCCTTTGGATGTCACCGATGACAGAACCCCTCCAGTTCGAACCCGTTCAGGACGCCAGGTCAAAATACCATCCAAATTTTGGAACCATTAAGGGGGGAGTACTGTGGCGTACTTTACCGCCGATCCCTTCTTGCGTCATCGCATCGAACTATCGAGAACATTCCACATCCAGAACGCACGACGCTTGCGCCAACCAATCAGCGAAACGACAATTGCGTCAGCCAATCAGCGACACGCAATAGCAGGTAGCAGCAATTACCGGCGACAGACAATAGCCGGCCACCAACAACAACAACAGCAGACGACAGTCGACAGCGAAAGCAGACAATAGCGATCAACAATAGCAATAACATACAACAGCTTGCATGTACAATAGCAAACACGACACATCCAATCTCTCACACACACATACACACCACACAGTATAAATAGCCAATAGTTGTACATAGAAACGATTATTAATAAAGTTTACGTCTAACAGTGAACACGCATTTGTTAATCGATATCTGATAATTTGGACCCCCAAAGAGGCTTCACAGGAAGTAATATCATACGCATCGCAAAAAAATTGGACTGCGCACTCATAATTGTGAAATTTGTGCGATCTGTCGAATCAGTATAAAATCTGTCGGATTTCTTCACGCTAAAAACCGCTTTTCAGTTGAACTTTATACGGATAACTGCGGCGGCAAAGCATTGCACGAAATCCAACTTTCAATGAAAAGGACAATATTCTTGAATATTTTTATCGACTTGTGTTCAGCAGACACTTTAATTTGTAATTGATGTGGTGAATGAGAAAGAAACATAAAAAATTTCTACCACTTATTGCATTTGATCGCTACCGTGTCGTCGAGCTTAAAACTTATTTGAACAACTTCAGGTTTTCTTTTTTTCGTGATTTTGTTCGTCGTGATTTTGACTAATCTTATTGCAAACAATTTTTTGTATAAACAATAGATCATCGGATAATAATATGTAGTCTATATGTTTGTTATGACAACTTTTTACTGTTCATTTTTTCCGTGATTTGACCACTGATTGACCAATCTCAATGCAAACACATTTTTTTATGAACAATAGATAGTCCGATGATAATATTTGGTATATATGTTTGTTTTGAAAATTTTCTATTAAATCATCTTTCAATGTTTTTCGCTTGTTCAGCCGATTGAATTTTAGTCAATAAATATAGAGTTTGTTTTGATTAGAACGTATGAGCCACTTAACAAGTTTCGAGGATTCACAACATCTTTTTAAATCTAGTATTAAAACTATTGTTCAGAATTGTCTGAAACTTGGTTTCCAATCATTAAATTGCTAAAGAATACGCCTGTGTTTTCGATATGGGCATTAATTTTGTTCTTACAAGTCAACATGTACTTACAATCTTTTGCATTGATGGTTGGATGGTTGGCGAAATGTTTCTATGAGACAGGACACTATAAACTATCACCTGTCTCAGTTGATCTAGCAAGTACAACGTAAACGTGTCCAAGGCTAACAAATTGTTCAGGCAGTATCTGTTGAAGTCATGTTGCGTTGCAACTTATTTTATTGCAACGGTTGAAATCGACGCTAGTCGAAGTAGCGTCCATTTCAACCGTTAAGAAGAAATGCTTGAATTTCGCGCGCGATCTACAAGCATTGTCTTGGCAAAAACCCGAAGCCAACCTCATAGGGGGAGGCAATCGGGAAGCCTTCTTGCTAGCTGGTGACCCGGGGGTCGCTCTCTTAGACTCCAGACGCTGATCGGAAAAGTCGCTCGTTGAAATCGAAATATCGTATTTTTTGAAACTCGTAGTCGTTGTTGAAGTGGAAGTTGTGTGGCCGTATCGGAAAACCCAAAAGTCGTTGAGGCTGGCAATCTCCGACGCTGTTGTTCCGCGCTTTCGGTTCGGTCTAAACGGGGAGCCGGTTAGTGGAAGTGCCTACTGGTTGTCGAACCTGGTCCTTGGAGGCCAGTTGAAGGTCCGCGCTAAGACGCTGAACGTGAGGAATCGGCGCGTCATCGGTAAGTCATTTTTGCTTTTGAATTTCATTTGCTATTTTTTTTATTTTTCCCTTGAGATTGCCAAACCTTCAACACGAGATTCGCGCAAATTTAAATTGTCCCCCCTTGGGGTAAGAATCCGGGCTAATTAAATCTATGACCGTTGGCACATCTACATTTAGTGGATGGCGCTTAAGTGCCGACGGTAAAGTTTGCGCCTTTTAAATCTTGTTGGTTAATTTCCAAATCTTGCTAGTTAATTTCCAATACGTAGCAGCTAGTAAAATTTAACACATATATCCCTTCCCCGCAAAATCTAGCATTTATTGAATAAATTTCATGCACTTCCTTAGAAAATGCAAAAGGACTGAACAACAGTTCAACTGTTGTTGAGGTCCTTTTGCATGCACGGTAATTTAGCGCAACACAAAACGTCGTTAAAACCAAATTGCTCTCGAAAATGAGAAAGTCATTATACGTCTTAAATTCAAATAGTTTTATTGAATTTAATTAATGACTAAATGAATTCATGTTTCTATTAACCATAGAATACATTTTTTACAATCGTTTACAGTCTAAAACTCAGTTTTTTTTTATAATTGTTCATACGACCTTATCAAAACAAACTCTAGAAATAATCCTTATTTAGAAAAATGCTCACTTTTTTCTTAAATACTGTAATTTTTTTTTACAGTGGTACCCTCCGGGAGCCCAAATCAGCTATTGCAGGAATAGCAAAATAGAGTGGACCAATAATAAAACTGTTACGATTCAAGCGGAAGCAGTTGACATCACACCAGGTGGCGAAGTTGTTAAACTGGCTCTTCAAGAAGTTGACATCTGCTGGGCTGTTGGTGGGGTTAAACATCTTCAATTCGTCGCTATACGCATTAGTTTGGAGCGCAGACATTCAGACGATAGACCGAAAGTCGCTAGGCCGAATGGGTTAATAGGCCAAAGGATGTGGACGATAGACCGAATGAACGATAGGCCGAATGATCGTAAGGCTGAATAGATGCTAGTCCGAAAGGTCATAAGGTAGAATGATCATTAGGTCGAATGAACGTTAGGCCGAATCTATGTTTGGCCGATTAGAAATATTAACGCTTGTTTGCATGTTGGGGCAAATGGACGTTAGGCCGAATGGTCATTAGGCTGAATGTTCGTTAGCCTATCGTCCATTCGGCCTAACGACCATTCGGCCTAACATGAGACAAGTATAAAAGATGTCTTATTGGCCTAAATTGGTCTAGATAACATTTCATTACGATCATTCGACCTTATGACCATTCGGCTTAACGACCATTGCCTAACAGCCATCCGCCCCAACATGCAAATATATGTAAACATGCATCTTGTCGGTTTAGAATACATTAGACTTAACGACCATTCGGTCTAATGATCTTTCGTCCTAACGATCTTTTGGATAGCATCCATTCGTCCTTACAACCATTCTGCATACCCAAGTAACACAGATTATGCCAACTAGCATTAGGAAGTTTTATTATGGTTTAATTATGGCATTTTATTGTGCAGCTCGTTTTATGACGGTTTTATTATGGTCATGCAGAATTCTTATATTTTTTTTCGACCATATGTTTGCAGATGGTTTTGAAAACGCTAATAAAACTTTTATTAAACATACTGTTTTAGTTATTTTGAAAGAGTTATGAATGCTTTTTTAAAACTATAATAAAACACAAACTTAGAAGTTTGCTCCAAGCTTTCTTTTGCATGTTCTATAATAGCACTCAGTGCCTGATTATTAAACCGCCATAAAACTTAGTGACAGTTCTCGATCAAAATGTCAAAACAGGACACGCTCAGATTAGATAGCACATATTTGAATTGGAACTCCCATTTTTACACATTTTTGGTAAGTTATGCGTGTTGGTTTTGAGTTTAAATTAAAAAAATACATCTTTGAAAACTTGAAATCACCGAAAGTGGTATGAATATCTTTACAATATGAGTATTGAGTGAAAGGGCCCAAATAGTAGGAAAAAAAAGCTTGACGCCATCATTAATTCAAGATGGCGGCTTCCTCTTTTATTTTCAAAGCTGAAAATTACTGAAAATATCGTGAAACCTTCACAATATGGTTATAAGGTGGAAGTAATAAACGAGTAGAAGTCAAATTTCGTTGCTCGTCGCCATCTTAAATCCAAGATGGCGGCTACCACTCAACTTAAAAATACTGTAAATGACTGAAAATCGCATAAAACCTATATTATAGGGGTATAAGTTAAAAGAAATCAACCGATAGAAGTCGAATATTGCTATCTTACGCCATCTTGAAATCCAAGATGGCAGCTTTCTATAAACTTAAAAAATGCTCTAAATCATTGAATATCGCATGAAACCTCCAAAATATGGATATTTGTCAATTGGGATAAGCTATAAAAAGTTTATTTTTGCATTCTGACGCAATCTTGAAATCCAGGATGATGGCTTCAGCTGAACTTAAAAATACTGTAAATGAATGAAAATAGCATGAAACTCCCAAATATATTGTATTGGGTGCTAAGGCTAAATGATAGAAGTCAAATATCTCTTTTCGCGTTTCTCTAAAAATCTGTAAGTGACTGAAAATCCCACAAAAACTACCACAATACAGACCCCGTTCGTTTTTGGCAACATTCGATTTTGGAAACATCGAATTTGGCACATGTGCCAAAATCAGACGGTTAACAGAAACAACATAACCTTATAGTTTTCGCTAGAATAAGACCAATACAATTTAGACATAATAGCATGATAGGAATAAAAGAATTACATAAATGGCAAAAAAAAAATCAAAAACTATAAACAAAACAAGAAAAGTTCTAAATGCATTAGAAACATAATAAAAAAATAAAAAAAGTGATTTAAAATGATCTAAATTGTTTTAAAATAGTAGTTTTAATGTAGTATTACGTGAAAAAAAGTTGTGTTCAAGCGATTTTCATTGATTAACAGCATTTTAAATTCAGTGGAAGCTGCCATCTTGGATTCCAAGATGGCGTCGGAAAGAAAAAAATCGACATCTTCTAGCTTAGCCTTTTCATTCAATACTCGTATAGTGGTGGTTTAATGCGACTTTTTGTCAGCATTAAGCATTAAAAGTTGAGCGGATGCCGCCATCTTGGATTTCAAGATGGCGTCGGATAGCGAAATTCGACTTCTACTCGTTTAGCACTTTCACCCGATACCCATTTTGTTGGGGTTTCATGCGATTTCAAGTCATTTACACCATTTTAAAGTTCAGCGGAAGCCGCCATCTTGGATTTCAAGATGGCGTCAGACAACGAAATTTGACTTCAACTCATGATTTATTCCACGGGTCATTCACAATCAATCCCTTTTCATTAAAAAAAAGTCTGTCCTCATTTACTGTACTAATGATTAACAACTCAGAAATGAGGAACTCAACCTTAGCGTGTAATTGGTTTGCTTGCGAGAGAAACGTCAAATCGTAGCTTTTTTTGGGGTCATCATTAAACCATAATTAAACTATGAATTGACTCACGCCATGTTGGTTGCAAAATCGAAGGGTACAAAATGACGCCATGTTGATGGATTCACAATGCCAGCATTGGAAAATATTTTTTCAGGCCTTTTTTCCATCAATCCCATCATGATTGACCATCAGATTTGACGAGGCGCATTTATTTTAAGATACTATTTCATATACATTTTACCTAAAATCTTGACTGGCAGTAGAAAAGACGCTCATTATATGGGTAAAACATTGGTTTTTTAGCTATTAATTTTACCAGATTCATATCTGAATAATGCAATCATCATTCATCAACCATTACGGTTGCTGGAAAAAACAAAAAAAAACTCCGAGAACTGACAGAACCGAAAAAAACAAAAATTTCTAATTTTTATAATAGCTTTTTAAAAGCTTTGGTGACCAATATTGATGACTAACAATGATTGGTCATGATGACGTTCCTAGGATAGGGCCAAATAGCCTAATTTTGGCTTTATTAGAGTCCAGGTGATGTTATAGAATGTACTTTAGCTTTTTATGAAGATTAATGCTATGGTCCAAACGACATTTTGCTGACCATAATAAAGCTAAAATTGTTACTTGGGTAGCGACCTTTCGGATAAGCATCCATTAGGCATTATGATCATTCGGCCTTACGACCATTCCGTCAGATTACCATTCGGCCTAACGACTATTCCGCCTAACATCATTTCGCTTTAGCGTCCTTTCGGCCTTACAGCCTTCGGCTGAAGGACCTTCGGCCGAAT
The DNA here is from genome assembly GCF_029784155.1 of Uranotaenia lowii. NCBI lineage: Eukaryota > Metazoa > Arthropoda > Insecta > Diptera > Culicidae > Uranotaenia > Uranotaenia lowii. The sequence continues at coordinate 134,467,925 of NC_073692.1, forward strand.
CGCTTTCGGCTTTATGATTTTCGGCTGAATGATCCAGCCTCATTAGCTTGGGTCCGTCGAAAAGCAACAGCACGTCGTTGAAGTAGATCAGGAATATTATGGGTCCTGGGTGATTCTCTAAGGCACCCTAGAAAATCCAGAAAATTGATTGGAGAATGATTCACCTATTCGCACAATGAGGTAGCAATGGAACCATTCCAGTGAAGAGTCGCAAATACCGATACGATCTAGTTTGGCGATCTCATGGCAAAGCTGTCATGCACGGTAAACTTGAATGGCTTGTAGTCGTAGAGCGCTTAGGCATAAATCCATGTTATTTGTTAGAGGAATAAATCTTTCAAAACGAGAAAAATTTATCTGATTCAACTAGCTCAACGGTTTGGCAGTCTCAGACAAGACATTTTGGCAACCGCACCAAAAAATGCATATTTCCCATATGAAAATAATCATAACATTCATTTATTCAAAACATTTATACCTCACGAGAAATTTTAACGAAATTTATGTAATTTGGTTGGTAACTAAAAAAGTATTCAATATCAGATAAAATGAATGATAGAAGAATAGGCTTTGCCGATTAAATATAACCGTTTGAACTGGTTCCAAATAATCATTATGAAAACTATAAACAAATACTTCGAATAATTGAAATGAGATTTGATTTTATGACCAAAAAAGGTTAAATTTCCACTCAAATTTCATATGGAAATGGTTCCATCCATCATCAAAAATAATAAAACAAAATGTGGTGTAGCGATAATGTGCGATTTGTAATAAATGAGTCTTCGAAAATCACTTATAAAATACACTTAATGCTTTTAAAGAGCTTCAGCAAATTCGCAAATCGTCAAAATGTATGAAGCAATTATAGATCTTGGCTTGTTCTAACTTTGTTCCAAAAACGGCGAATCATTTTTTCAAATCTACAACGTTTCAGAAAAAAAACTGTTTTTCTAGGTATTTTTTACTATGACAATAACTTCCGATAGTGATGTGATGAATCTTGGCCATATGGAACAAATTTATGTATTTTGGTCAGATAAACAACTTTGTCGAAGACATCAGAACCCTAAGTTGAATAACAAGAAAGTTAGCAATTTTACCTTGCTATCAGACGTCGACAAAGAGAGTTAAATACATTCTTATTTTAATTTTCATAACATGTGTCTTATGAACCCCTTTTTAGTGTGCAAAATTGTTTTTCATAAGAGTCTTCTGAATTTATTTCAGTTGTCATAAGAACATCTTATGAGAAATAGAAGAAACGGCTTTGTGAAAATATATTGAATGGAAATATGATTGTGATCTTTTTAATGGCAAGTTTAATATTGATTTCTAGCATAATGACTGAAAAAGTGCAAGGACCGAATGCGGCAAAAAAAAACTTCATTGGAATCGAGGGTTGATAGGCTGCTGATGGTGACATGGTATTATTCCATAAAAACTAGCTAGAAAATAAAATTAAAGCATTGAAAATCCTGATTTTTTCATGGTTTTTGTGACATTTACTGTTTTCATAAGATAAAATATCTTCTTTGCACATTTAATACTACCGCGAATAAAAGTTTTGGGAAGAATGGCAGCATGCTGTTAAATTCCTTAAAAAACGAATAATAGTCAAACCACCACTGACACTCATAACTTGTAACAATCCTTAAGGCGGCATCCATAAATTACGTAACGCAAAAAATGCACTTTTTTGACTCCCTACCCCCCGTATGTCACAAATCGTCACGCTTGGACGTACCCCCCTATGAAAATTACGTAACGTTGATAATTACCCCCACCCCTCCATCTTTTCATGTTTTTAAATAATGGTTTTCGATGGTAAGAAAAGATTTTAATATAAAATTTATAACGTTCTTCAAAACGGAATTAATATCTATCCAAATCACTTCTTAGTACTCATTGATGATAACTCTCTGATAAAATAAAATGATTGTCTATTTAAAGTTGTTCTGTGCTTGATAACTGATGATCTACCTTGTTTATTTTATTTTGTTCAAGAAGCAAAATAAATTAAACAATTATGTAAAATATACTCCATTAAGTAATATTCGTCGGAATACAGTAATACCTCGATATAAAGCAACCTCTTTTTAAAGCAACCTCGATATAACGTAACCCAATATAAAGCAACTTTTACCTCTATATTACGTAACTTTCAAAAATGTTTCTAATTTGAATAAATATGTTTAATTTCATTACTTTTTTGTTATAAAAATATAATAATGTTGTTTATGAGCCATGCGGTAAATTCTCAGAGGCATAAAGAGCGAGCGTTGAAAAACATTAAAGAGCTGCCAGTATACTACAGGTCCTTCAAGAACGCCTGGATGACCAGAACTTTATTTAAAGAATGGTTTTTTGAGCAGTTTGTGCCAAAAATCACCAAGTTTCTTCAAGAATCTGGTTTATCTATCAAAGCTGCTCTTATTTTAGACAATTGTTCTCCGCATTTTAATGCAGATGAGCTGAAAACCGAAGATGGGTCGATCTTCACCATATTTTTACCACCGAATACCACTGCGGCAGTACTGTCAAGGGATCAGAATATAATTCAAATGATAAAGTCACATAAAAAAAATATTATCTATTGGGTTGCACAATCATGGGATTCAGTTCCCGCAGAAGCTATCCGGAAGTCTTAGAACTTGTTGTACAACCCTTCTAAAAATCTATTTTTTTATCATTGATGTTATTATTAATAATAATGGTAATTTACATCTCTAAACACAATCGAGTTTACAAGAAGATGACGATTATTCACGAGAGTCAGAGCAGTCTGCTTTAAACGGTTTTGATGTGGCTATCAAATATGCAGAGGAGAACGGTTGGCCGCTTAATATGCAAATTTCATTGCGGCAGATGCGGTCAAAAGTTATGGACAAAATAGTAGAAGAACAGATTTAACTTAATTGTAAAATTGTGAAAAATATGTATGTTTGTTAGAATCTTCACTTTAATTGTTTCTGAAAATGTTTGTTGAAATTAAATAAACAAAATTGTTGAGTTTGTGACAAAAATATGATTTTTTTTACGTTCCTTAAATCCGTACCAACGGAATTGAGAATCAACTTTTTCACATTTACGATCACTATCGATGCTCCAAAAGACCATTTTAGGTAGTGTTTCGATATAACGTAACTTCGATATAAAGTAACGAAAAAAAATTTTTCGTTGCTTTATATCGAGGTATTACTGTAACCGAAATTGCATTTTTTTAATTATTTGAGAAAAAATAGTAAAATTTCCGTCTTAAGGTTGAATAGAGTTCTTGGGGGGTAAATGTACATATCTAATATTCGGTTTTCTACACCCATAGAAGAGGTTGCAGAAATCCAATGCCTATTTAGCACATCTCTGTGCCGATAATGCGCTGAAATGTGCACTGTGCCGAAGATGATATGTTTGAAAAACCGTAACTGGCATAAGGACTCGGCTCCCAACTAAAATGATGCATGACCACTACATTCAAGCAAAACAAGAAAAACATTTTATGGGATTTCCTTCCTATTGGATAATTCATCCCGGAAACAAGGAAATAAAAATATAAACCACAGCGCCCGTAGGGAGAATCGAACTCAAATCACTAACTTAATGGTCTTGCCAGACCGACATCTTAACCAGTGTACTATTTGAGCGTTATGCAGGAAGAGGGATATTTGTCATAGGCATTCTGCCACCGATCAATCACAAAAGAAACGCACGACAGTGGCTTCCCGGCGTTTGGCCTCCTTTCAAGGTATTCATTTGTCTTGCGATGGAAACGGGAAAGGGAACGGGAGTGGAGGAAACGGGAAACCCATTGAATGAGAACTGTGCTTTGCTTACTGCCTGCTATTACATACACACGCTACATATACACAGCTGCTAAAGCCGGGCAGCTTGGCCGGTGCTTGTTTGCCGGTAAATTGAAGGAATATATTCTTGTTGCTTTTGCTACATACACACGCACAGCTTAGCCGTGGTTGTTTGCCGGCGAATTGAATTGAAGGAATGTTTTTTTGTTGTTGCTTTTACTGCATACACACGCACAGCTCGGCCGTGGTTGTTTGCCAGTGGATTGAAGGGATTGAATTAGAAGGAAGTTTTTGTTGTTGCTTTTGCTACATTCACACGCACAGTGCTCGGTTCGCTGGCTGCCTGGTGTTGGCCGGTATTTATTTCCATCCTTCTTCGTCTTGTGATGCGATAGGGAGGGACGTGAAAGCGTTTTTATTTTGTTTCTTTCAGACATACGCAATTCGGTTAACTTGGGAGATTAATGCCGGTGGGAGCAAATCGAATCAGCACCGATCGCGTTATCTTCTTGTACCAATGATGCTATGTAATTGACTACACGCCATTGGCACAGAGGCTGAATTTTGGGTGTAGCAATTATTTCTTGGATATCCAATAAACAGTTTAAGGAGTCTATCTCAGAATTATAAAAAGGGAAGGTTACAAACCAGTTTAATCATGTTGAAACTTACAAATTTAAAACTCATTCTGGTGGGCTTATCATTCTGCAAAAATTGCATGACATCATAATAGCTGCGATTAAACTGAAATTTTGAAGGAAACAATCGTTACGTAACGATGAGCATACCTCCCCCCCTCCCCTATGTCACAATTCATAACGCTCGAGATTACTCCCTCCCCCCCCTAGGAGCGTTACGTAATTAATGGATGCCCCCTAACACGGCCTTTATGAAATTTGGAAAAAATGTTAACATAAATTTGATGTTACCAAAATTTTACCTATTGAATCCTTTCATCATTTTGTTGGAAAAACGAAAAAAAGATATTCTTGAACAACTGGTTATCTAGAAACTCTAACTTGCAAGGATTTCTTTCAACTTCCGCCATGGAACATTTAAAGTCCAGAATTTGACCGAAATAGCCCGCTCAGCTGAGCAATAACAATCTTTTATGACTGTCAAATAGCAAATAATGTAATGGATGAGAAACACACGACTAAAAAAACAACTGTATGATTTATATCTCCTTTTCTAGTCGTGGCCAACGTCTTCTGAAATCCGGAAAGAAGGCTGCTAGCTCGAGCTTGACCTCATCTCACCTCACCCATCCTGTAGCAACTCCCGGTAGGGTTTCACCATCCGGAGCAGGGCCGTGAAGGGAAACTGAGCCTGGCAATCGCCTCCGAGCCGATCCAGAAGCTCCCGCAGCCCGTTGTGATAATGCTGAAGCAACGAGTCGAAGTGCTGTCCTCGAAACTGGTCACTGGCACAGATGAAGAAGAAGTAGCCCAAATCGAGCAGTGGGCTGGCATAGCGCGAAGATTGCCAATCGGTCAGGATCACATTGGTGGCGGCGAGGCTCTGGAATTGAGAAAGGAGAAGGAAATTGAGAAATGTAAGCAAAAAAAAGAAAGGAAAATTGGACGAGGGTGAATGTCATTGTCATTTTTGGAAGAAGCTTTGCTTGATACACAAACACAAACAGTGAACCACAAACAGAGTTATACAGAGGAGAAGACCTTCAAGATAGTCTACTTTCGGGGGAAGGCGATGCATCCTTCTTTCTTTGTTGACCGTGGCCTTTGGCATGACTTTAAGGTTGAATAATACGAAATGGAGCAATCGATGCTGGCATGTTAAGTGAATGCAATGACCCAGTAAATTGACTATTCAGCAGATGGGTAATAACACTTTGGCCATCGTTGTTCCCATGGCATTTTCCAATTTAAAAATTTAAATTGCCCTCCGGGATGCTGTCTGTCGTTAACTATGATAAAGTGCCATCGATTGACACCACCGAACATCTATGCGATTAGCATAAGCCAAATTTATCGATAGAATGTTACCGTTTGAAAGGTTCCTCCCAGGTGGATTTCTTGATTTTTATCTTGAAAATTTTTCAATGCTTACATCATCTTAACTGTATTTTTATAGATTTTAAGCTGAACATAGATAACTCTTAAACTCCGTGACACTTTACTAAAGTTACCAAAATGTTTAGAATCGAATTGTCATTACTGTACCAGGTTGTAAAGGAATAAAAATCCCGACTTATTTCTTAATTAGGTCAAACCTTAAAATCTCATCTCAGGTGAAGAAACTTTTTATAAATCTTTTCATAAAGAACTTTCTCTACTGTTTCATATTTGAATTCGTTTTTATAAATAGTTTCTTGTGCTAGAAAAGCAATCAGCACATTTTTAAATCAAACTGCAGCTAAATTGAACTTTATTGATGCTCAGACAGCATAAATTTGGTTTACAAATTTATGTGCGCAATCAGCAGTTTTCTGATAAACAAAGCACTAGACGTGCAGAAATAATTTTTTTTTTTCATGAATCCGATCTGGAAAACAATTTGAAATATTATTGAAGATATTTATTTATAGAATCGGCTAAGCGCAAGGTTTTAATTTTTAAACTTCAATATAAAAAGTTTAAAATGGCATTCAAGATAAAAATTTAGTAAATCCAGATAAAAAATAGCAATGTTTTGTTTCATCACTAAGATGATCTATCAACGATTCTTAATTACGTATAGAGAACAGCAAATGTTTATAATAGAATCTATTTTCAAATTCTTGATAATCGAGAAAGTAGAAGAATAATAAATTGGAAACTTCACAAGATTAGTTTGCAAAAAAAAGTCTAACATTAAACTGATACTTATTTGTAAAAAAAAAATTAATTTTCCAAATTTGTTATTCAGAAATCTTAATACAACAATTTTATTGAAATGAAAGTTCATTTCGGTTTTTTGTTCATTATTTTGAAGCAGAATACCGTTTTTTTTTATTACATAGTTTTTTATTAAATATGAATATACAACAATCTGTGTTTGGAATTTGTTGAAAAAAGGATTAACAAGGTTCTAAAAAATTAAAAGGTTCCCATCGGGCCCGAGGTAGACAAACCCATGTTCCAGTTGGAGATGTTTTTTAAGATTTTTTTTGTTGATATTGTTCGGTGGAATAAATGACTATATGCTTTGTTCTTTAACGTTTCGATTTACTATTAATTTTCAGTCATCTTCAGATGTACAATAAACTATTTTTTAAACACTAAATAAACTAATTATAAAATGAATAACAATACTGTACAATGTTTGATTGTTTAATTTTTTTCCCTGAACAATTCACCAATCAGGGAGATATTTTTTCAATTTTTTTTTATTTACTGTGTAATCATAAAAGTTGTAGATCATTCAATTTCAAAAATCTTTGTTGAAAGCGGCAAAGCTTTATCTTTTGAAACCTCAAAAGTCGGACAGTTCGTGTTTAACTTTTTTTTGAAGCGAGTTATGAGGCCTACTTTGTTTGGCAGAGATGTGACGATTGTAAAACTGCACAACTTCATTCAAAGAGTCAAGTCACTATTTTGAAGTTTAATGGTATTTTTCGAGTGATTTGATTTAATAAAAAAAAACATGCGATTCCAGCAGAGCAATCCCAAAAAAGCTTTTCGAATCACTAGCTTTGACGACCGATGCTTGAAAAATAATATTTGTCACGCGAATAGAAATCCATAAGGACAGTCATAGTACATGGAAAATAACATGAACATCACCAAGGATGCCGAAAAAAATTCTGTGTTTTGACGAAATAAAAATTCTGACTCTGTGATTTTTCCCAAAAATTTTGTGACGATTTTCTGTGATGCTTTTTCCATTAATTTCATTCAAAAGTCATGTTAAATTGCGTATTTTTTACATTTTACTTAAGAAAAATCAATTAACATTATCAATTTTATCATATTTCTCCAATTTAAAGATAATTATCCAAAATTTGAATTGACTTAAAAAATAATAATTTTGAAAATATGTCAAAAATTTCAAAATTCTGTGAAATCCGAGAATTTTCCGAAAATTCTGTGTTCTGTGACACAGATTCTGTGATGAAATTTGGCTCAGAATTCTGTGAAATTAAAGATTTTTCTGTGATTCCGGCAACCTTGAACATCACTCGAAAGCTTCGTGTATGTACACAGCATGCATACAAATAAAAATAGTCATGAAAATTTGGCAGTGTTATATGGAATAGCAATCAAAATTATTAGTTTCTCCGTCGATAGCCATTCGATTCTTGAATTATTGATTCGATTGAATTCATTATTTATCAATGCGAAAAGACATACCTCTGTTAAACAGCTTATAACTTTTTTGCCTAATAAGATACGAAGTTCCGGTCTTCTACAAAGTTGTTAAGCGAAAAATTTCCTTTGGGAATTTTAAAAATTGGCACAAAAACCATCAGCTGGCTCAGTTCCACAGAAGAAACAAAAATGATGTTGATTATTCAGTACAAAATATTCAATTTTCCCATAAAAACCTAAAAGTTCAAATTTACTCATGTAAACGTTACTTAAAAATTCTGCAAAAATCATGGATGAGTTTTGGACCAAGACGAAGCTTAGAAGACCCCAGGGTTTAAGAAATTCAAAAATGACCCCAAATCGACTCAATCTAATGTGACATGTCAAAATCGGCTAAAAAATGGCGGAGTTATTCGAGGTTGAAAATGAATACTCTCAGATGGCGTATCCTGTAGAGAATGTGTTTGGATTCTTTTACACATCAATAAACTCTAAAAAACCTTCACAAAAAGTGAGTTAAAACTGACATAAGACAAAAGTGTGACTATTTAAGTTATTTATTGAAAGCCAAAAATGTTCAGAAAATCAAATTTTCCTTATAAATTCGGCAAGAGTCACCTCCCAGAAAACATTTATGTATGTATTTTTTGCAACAAAATTTGTTATATGTTTCATAAACATTACAAAATTATCGCATAAATTCGAAAAAAAAACTGCATTTATATACCAAAGTGGAAGCATTATACATACAAATTTTTAATTTCTAGCTTTAGCGATAAGAAATATACAAATTGGGCGATATTCAACACCTTATTCACACATCCTGAAAATATGCGAGAGAGTTTATGTTTTGCTCTTAATGTATGCAGACCGTTGCCAGCGAAAATATTTCTTGCTCCTCTCATTTGACAATTTTTTTAAATGAACCTTCAGATTTTTAGCAATCTGGTTTTACTGCTTATCGCAGAGAGAGATTGTTTTCTCACTTGAATCCCGTGTGGGAGAGCAAATATCTGATTTATACCGAATTTGAGTAACTATTTTTAAGGCCTTTTACTTAATTGGTAGGATTTGCAATTCGCATTAACTTTGTTAACGACTTGAGCTATCATTTCTATTGCGATTTTATGTTAGCTGGGATTTGAGTTGAACGAACTTTGCTGTCCGATTTGACTTAACCATAATCCGCTCTTGAGTGTCAAAATGACACTATTGGAAGAAAAGAATAAGGCATTTCCCCACTTGTCAGACGAACAGCTGATTTCTCATGTTTACATTTTCTCGATATATCGTGGTAGGGTAAACATAACAACAGCATTACGCATGTTCAATGACCAGGTAGTAACGAAACAAAATTGGCAATGCAATTGTAGTGGTTTTGCAAGCGCACCTTGGTGATGAGAACATAAATTCTTTATTTAATGATTTGTAAATTCATAACAAGTTAAGACATGAAGGTATGTTGATGCTTTTAACAAAAGGAGTTTTTAAAAGAAAGCATTGAACAGTGCTTATCATCAAAGATCAAAATGGCGACCAGTTGGTGTTTACATTTTTCAAATCAAAAACAAAAAGGTACCCTACCACAATCTGTCTCATGAAATTCTCTATTCTTGAAGTCTGTAATTTTGCATCATTATTTTTTCTATTGACGCACCCTGAAGTCAAGACAAAAAAACTCTCTGATCACACCATGAGTGTCAATTTGACACTACTCACTTAAAACCGCTATATCTCTTTTGTTTCTCAACCGATTTTTAAAAAAAATATAGTTTTGGAAACTTCAGAACAGAACTCAAATATGATTATCAAACAATATTCAGCAACAATACTTCAGTTTTCCTTTATTCAAAGTCGAAAAATAATAAGATAAAAATGCTTCGGAAAAAAGACTGTAGATCAGCTACAGAATGCTTTAAAAATTCACTAAGTGTCCAAGAAAGCCGAAGTAAGAAACTCTACATTGCGCACAAGAAAATATTTTTTTTAATTTTTTAAGATCATTACCACAAAAAATGTAAAAAAATGGTGTTAAAACTGTACTTTTCAATCAAGGAATCGTTAAAATTGTTTAAGACAAACCTGATAAATTTTGAAAAGAGTATAAAAAGTTAACGTCATTTGGCACATTCTTGCATCTTTTGATTTTTTAAATACGAAACACATAATATTTTTATGTATTTTCGAACTTTTGATCTATTTGCAATTTCTCACATTTTTTTACACTAAAATTCAGATTTGCATTGGATTTTCGGCATGTTTTCGCAGAATCTTCGAAACAAATTTATATTCACCCGAAAGGCAATTCCGTACCGATTTTAGTGGTGGAATTACATTAACGCTGCAATACTTTTTTCACTGCTAGACAATTCATCAAAAATTCTGTGTTCCGTATTTTTGACAATCAAAAGATGCGAAAATGTGCCAAATTACGTCAATTTTTCAATACTCTTTTGAAAATTTATCTAGTATGACTTAAACTATTTTGACGATTCATTGATTGAAAAGTACGGTTTTTACATCACTTTTTGACTTTTTTGTGGTTTTGATCATAAAAAATTTAAAAACAATTTATTCTAATGCGTAACGTAACTTCAGCTTTCTTGGACACTAAGTGATTTTTTTAAGCATCCCGTAGCTACAGTCTTTTTTCCGAAGCATGTTTTTCGGGTTTTTTTTTTATCTTAGATATTGAAAAAAAAAAGAGTGAAGCTGAATATTGTATGATGAAAATATTTGAGTTGCATTTAGAAGTTTCCAAAACTCTAATTTTAGTAAAATCGGTTGAGAAATAAGAGAGATATATTGGTTTTAGCCAGGAGGTACAAACTTCTTGGCTAGATGGGGGTTAAACATCGTTGTGAATCAGCCCCTGAATCCAATGTTATCAAATATTGGCTGTTAGTTAACATAAATTATTCAAATAAATCATTCATCGTTTGGTTAAATTTTCAAAAGTTTCGTTATCCAGTTTATAATATCAGGTTACAATACTGGATTGATATTTTTTAAATATTTTTTTTTTAGTTTATTGCGAAACATCAAAATCTTCAAACATATATGCAGTAAAAAGGCATCAATTTTGTTTTTATGTGTTTTTTTTTTTTTTTTAAATATGTCTTTATTTGTACCAATTCATCATTACATTTATATTACATTATTTCATTAAATTAGGTGTTCAGTTCAATGATGAACTGTCCAGAGCCCTATAGTTTATTAATCACTATAATTTATTTATTTGAATTAATTTTGCTGAGTGCAATCAAGTATTTTTATGTAGGAGAACATCCTGTAATGTCAAAAAATATTTTAAACTTACTACTAAAAACTAAAACTATCCTAAATTAAAACTAATTATAGAGAGAACGAATCTCTGCGATGGAAGACTGCATCGATTTGCCTCTGAGGTTGGAGATGATTTTGTTGGCCATCTCTTCGATCGATTCAATGCCTGCAATCCGATGAAGATCTTCGGTGCTGTGCCAAGGTGGAAGCCGCAAAATCATTTTCAGAACCTTGTTCTGAATCCTCTGGATGGCTTTCTTCCTCGTCGCGCAGCAGCTAGACCAAATCGGAACTGCATACATTATCGCTGGTCGGAATACCTGTTTGTAGATTAACATCTTATTTCGCAGACACAACCTGGATTTCCTGTTGATGAGAGAATAAAGAGATTTAGTGTATTTATTACATTTAGATTGAATATCTTCAATGTGATTTTTAAAAGTAAGATTCCGATCAAGTGTAAGTCCCAGGTACTTCACGTGATCAGACCATTCTAATGAAACCCCATTAAAAATTATGGAATGATTTTCATTAGGTTTTAAAAATTGAGCTCTTGGCTTATGGGGAAATAAAATAAGTTGAGTTTTGGAAGCGTTAGGAGAAATTTTCCACATTTTCAAGTAATTCAAAAAGGAATTTAAATTTTGTTGCAATCTACTGCGTACCACCCGAAATTTCGACCTTTGGCTGAAAGCAAAGTATCATCAGCAAATAATCTTCTACCTTTTCCTTCTGGTACATCAGGAAGATCAGAAGTAAAAATATTGTATAAGATTGGCCCAAGTATACTGCTCTGAGGGACACCAGCTCTAATGGGTGTCCTTTCAGAGCGTGAATTTTGATAGCTTACTTGTAAGGTTCGGCTAGTCAAATAATTTTGAATAATTTTGGTGAGATATACAGGAAAATCAAATCGAGCTAATTTAGCTACTAAACCTTTGTGCCAAACACTGTCAAAAGCTTTTTCAATATCAAGAAGAGCAACACCAGTTGAATATCCTTCAGATTTGCTAGCGTTAATCATATTAGTTACACTCAAAAGTTGATGTGTAGTAGAATGTCCATGACGAAAACCAAATTGTTCATCAGGGAAAATAGAATTCTGATTAATGTGAAACATCATTCTATTCAAAATAACTCTCTCAAATAGTTTACTTAAAGAAGGGAGCAAACTAATTGGTCGATAACTTGAAGGCTCTGAAGCACTTTTTCCAGGTTTTAAAATTGGAGTTACTTTGGCATTTTTCCATTTATTTGGAAAATAAGCCAAGTGAAAACATTTATTGAAGATTTTAACTAAAAAATTTAAAGTGCTTTCAGGCAACTTTTTAATAAGAATATAGAAAATCCCATCTTCCCCTGGGGCTTTCATATTTTTAAATTTTTTGCAAATCAATTTAAGTTCATCAATATTTGTCTCATAAGAACTTTCAAATACATTTTGTTTAGATAGAATATCATCAAATTCAAGGGAAATTTGAGCATCAATTGGACTAACAACGTTTAAATTAAAATCATGAGCAGACTCAAATTGTTCGGCTAATTTTTGAGCTTTTTCTGCATTCGTTAAAATAAGTTTATCCCCGTCTTTCAAAGTAGGAATTGGCTTCTGGGGCTTTTTCAGAATTTTTGTTAATTTCCAAAATGGCTTTGAGTAGGGTTTTATGTCCTCTACTGCTTTCGCAAAATTTTCATTTCGAATGAAATTTAAACGACGTTTGATCTCTTTTTGAAGGTCGCAATAAATTAATTTCAAATAAGGATCCCTAGTACGTTGATATTGGCGTCGACGAATGTTTTTCAGTCGTATCAAAAACTGAAGATCATCATCAATTAAAGGTTGATTAAATTTATGTTTAACTTTGGGTATTGAAGCGGCTTTAGCATTGACTATTGAAGTTGTCAAATTTTCTACAGCCAAATCAATATCTTCTATTGAATTCAGTGGAACGTTTACATCTAAATTACGTTCAATAAAATTCATATATCGCTCCCAGTTAGCCTTTTGAAAGTTAAAAGCTGATTTTAAAGGGTTTTCAATGGGACTTTGGGATAAAGAAAATGTTACTGGAAGGTGGTCTGAATCGAGGTCCGCATGAGTAACTAATTGACTACAATGCTCGCCTAAATCCGTTAGAACCAAATCAATTGTGGAGGGATTTCTAATTGAAGAAAAACAAGTATGCCCATTAGGATATTCAACAGTATAATAACCTGCAGAGCAGTCGTTAAATAAAATATTCCCATTTGAATTTGATGAAATATTATTCCAAGATCGGTGTTTTGCATTAAAGTCACCAAGAATGAAAAATTTAGATTTATTCCTGGTGAGTTTTTGTAAATCTCCCTTCAAAAAATTTTTCTGTTCACCGCTGCATTGGAAAGGCAAATATGCGGCAACAATTATAATTTTCCCCATAGAAGTTTCTAATTCAATTCCAATTGTTTCTAAGACTTTTGTATTGAAAGAAGGAAGAAGTCTAAATTTGAGACGACTATTGATGACAATAGCTACACCCCCACCTTGTCGATCAAGTCGATCATTTCGTAAAATTTTAAAGAAAGCATTGCTTTTCAAGTTATTGTCTGGCTTTAAAAAAGTTTCAGTGATGGCAGCAATATGTATGTTTTGAGTTTTCAAAAATAAAAAGAATTCATCTTGGTTAGTCAGCAAAGATCTAGCGTTCCAATTCATAATATTTAAACATCTATTTGGATCCATGAGGGAATCGCAAAGTCATAATAATTTTGTTAGCATAATTAAAAGAAGTTTGGAAAGCTTCAAACATTGAATTTGCTTTCAACATAAGTTGCATCATTTCCATTAAATTTTGATGCAAAAATTTTAATTTTTCCTCAGTAATCTCACCCAAATCAACAAAATTGTTAGGATCAGAAAAGGAAGGAGAAGAGAAAGTATTTGAATTTCGGGGATTTTCCCAAGCCTTCGCATGAACGTTGAGACTTGGTTTTTTCCCATTTTTATTAGTTGAACCTGAAGAGGGAAACCCATTTTCAACCACCTCTGAGAACGATAAACAACGAGGCTGTGGCGCAGAATCAGCCCAGGTAACATTAAAATCACTTCGGGTATTACCCAGCCGTGATTCCAATGTAGGCCGAGGCTGACCGCGAACAGGCAGGTTGTTTGCCGGTCTGACGTGTGAAGACGAAAAAGAGGAAGGAGGAGAAGAAACTTTTCTGGAAACTTTGGGATTTTTCCTAGAAGCAACAATTTTTGCCCTAACGGGACAGTCTAGAGAATTCGAGGAATGATTACCTGCGCAATTCGCACACTTAAAAAATTCTGTTTTTGGCTTATCACCACCAAAAAGGCATTTAGATTTTTCATGATCGAATGAGCCGCAAAACATGCATCTGGCATTCATTCTACAATTTTTAGTGCCATGACAAAAAGCTTGACAACGACGACATTGCGTAATATTTTGAAGAAAATTGGTAGAAGATTTACGAAAAGGTTCGAATTTGACTCGACAATGAAACATAAGACGAGCCTTTTCAAGAATTTGCAAATTATTAACCTGATCCTTTTTAAAATGGATCAAATAAAGTTCAGGAGCAAAACCAACACTACTGGTATTATTCGTGTTGGTTCTTTTCCTCATTTGAATTACTTGAATTGGAGAGAAACCTAACAAAGAATTTAATTCATTTGTGATCTCATCCGGTGTCTGATCGCCGGTGAGACCACGAAGTACAACTTTAAAAGGACGATCACCTCTAGTGTCGTACGTGAAAAATTGGTGTTTTTTATTATTCAAATAATTTAAAACCTTTTGAAAATCATTAAAAGATTCTGCCAATATACGAGCAGTTCCCCTTCGACCGATCTGAAATGAAATCTTCACATCCTTGACGGAAGTGACGATTTCTTTTCGAAAGGCATTGAAGTCAGGAATCGTGACCGTTATTGGTGGAATCTTTTCGTTTTTAAGAGTATAAGAAGAAGAAGAAGGTTTCTTAGTACTCTTATCAGAATTAAATATGAATATTTCCTCATCACCGATGTTATGAAGGACATCGAATGAATTGGAAATTTCAACTTTTTTGGCAGATGGCCCTGGATTAGGTTCAGCAATCCGTTTTCTTCCGGCCCTTGAGCCGGCCGAAGACTTCCCCATGCTGGAAAGAAAAGAGAAAATATGAATAAAAGAAAATGAAAATAATTTTAGCACTGAAAAGTGCTGATTGAAATACAGGTAAGGAAAAAATAAATAATGTAAAATGTTCCTGCAGGTACACAGCAACGATACGATGCTCCGGCGTACGTGTTGACGGCTCAACGGTACAGATGGAAGTGTTTTTATGTGGTTAAATAACTTAAAGGGATATAAGTGCAAAAATGATTTATTTCAAGTTTATACTGCAAAACAATTGTTTATATTTAAGACCCGAATGAACACTCAGGGTTTAAAAGGTCATTAATGAAATTAAAAAAAAAATTGTTTATATTCCAAAATACTTATCAATTTTCAAGATTTTTGGAATTTTATTTACATACATTTACTTTCGAAAGAAAAATAAAAATGTTCGAAAATGCATGGCAAATTGCCAAACACAACAACTAAAAGGCGTGTTTTCTCGAAAAAAGCTATTATGTATTTTAAGTTAGAAAGATATTTACTATCAATTTTAAAACATATTCTTCGTAATCGAATATATCTCGTTTTATAAGATTCCGAAAGCAATCATAATGCTTCCCGAAATAAAGGCTGCCAAAATTGATACTTTTGATATCAACAGTCCTATTTTTAATCTTATAATGGTTTGATTGCTTAAACAAAGCAATAAAAGCCATTATCGATTTCCATTATCGTATTACCGCACAGACAGTCGCTTTGATACAAAATTCATACATACCTCGTCATGTGTGTAGATAAGATTATTGATCCAACAGTCCCCATGGCTGATTACACAGTACGGTTCGGCTTTCTCGAGGTCCCCACAATCCGTCAGCACCTGGAACATCCTATCTTTTATCCGTTGAATCTTGTCCTGATCTGCGGCAAATCGAGTCTTCATCGTCACCAGTGCCTTGTCGAAACTTTCCTTCATGAGCGAAACCAAATCGTTACTCTTAACGGAAAGTTCCTTTTCTTTTAGCTGCTCAAATAGTTCTGGTTTACTAGCTCTCAAGGCAAACGAAATAGCATGCAAACGACCCAACTGGGTCATCAGGATCCGAGAGTGTTCCACATTTATCGGTTCAAACTTGTCCCAGTCCCAGCGTTCAAAATTTTCATCGTACTCCAGTATGATAGCGGCTTCCGGTTCCTCCTTTACGGTATCACAATGCGCCAGAAAACATTTGGGAGCAGCGAAAAACCCTTCCCCACTGGCTTGATCTACCCCTTTTTCCGACTGGAACTCATAAAACGAGGGCAATATTTCCCGGTAAAACAGCACTTCCCGCCTGAACAACGCCAACGACCGAAGATCGTCATTGGGAGGCACTTTGCACCACAGCACCATCTCCCGATCGTCCCCATTGATGATGGCCTTGAACACGAAGCTCACAAAACCATCGCACTCGATGCAAGTTTCCTCGTCAAAATCCACCGAGTACAAATCCGGAGTGAAACCCTCCTCTTCGGCTATCCGACGAATCGCCCCGTACAGATAATCGTTGAACATGGGGGTAATTTTTTTCGTTTGCTTCAGCTGATCTCCGGGAGCCATTTTGGGTGGACAGAAAAATAAAAACACTGATGACTCAATGAAGAAAGTGCATGAAATACCTCACACGGGCACACTTGTTGTTTCCCAGTCTTCGGTCACTCCATGAATGAAAAACCAGTCGGGAGAGTGAGATTTAAATATACTACCTACAAACCCACTATAACAACAAGCGCGTGTTGGGTGAGGTTGTGAAATTGATTGAAGTAACTAGAAGACGGGGAAGTGTTCGTGAATATATTGCTGCGAACGTGTTTTGATATCTTATCAATTGTCACACAGCTGATAGTGTAAAATTCGAATACCTACACAACACTTGCAGCGGCTGGGTTGGGATGATCAGTTTCATAACATTCAGATGGATATAAACTTGAACTGTTATGTTCGTTTCTTCATTTTTTGAAATCTTAATCAGAAGATCCCTTTGGCAGAAGAAACTCGTCATATTTGAAAGTGACAGAAATAATAACTATGGGGGGTCATTTATGAACACAAATTTCGATCCCTTTCTAAAACAATTTAATTTTTTTTTCTGGTTTAATAGGGCTAATTAAACCAGAGAAAAAAAAATTATGAAATAATAGTAAAAATTATCAAATTTTTTAAAGAACAAATTGAAACAATAGGAACTTTTGCCATCCCAAGCAACCAATGGTAACAAATTATTTATCAAATGAAAGCTTTGAAATTTACTTACATATTGCCTGAAAAGAGAAACAATTCCCTTGAATGAATTTTATGTACTGATTGATAAACTTGAAAGTTGCAAAAGTGATTTATTTGTACGTTGTAAGTGGTTTAAGTCACAAGAAGGGCACAAAAGTACTCTAAACGGGATTGACTAAGTCATAAAAAGCGCATTGAAGTGCTTTATTCCTGGCTGGCTGGCTGTCTTTTTGGGCGGGCGCACCTACAGGTACAAAATTCTATCACATTATATTATATGGTTTCAGTTAGGACATCATCTAGGCGTGGCCTCGTGGTAGCATGTTCGGTTTTCACCATGAAGGTCGGGGGTCGATCCTCAAGCTGGGAATTTTTTTTATCAATAAGCAATTAAATATGTCATTAAATTATAGAAAAGTACCCAAATTTCGGAAAACATCTTTTTGAATTCCGATTTTCAAGTCCGAAAAAGAATCAAATGTACGAAATTATAGAGGAATAGCTATTTTGTCTTGCATCCCAAAACTCTTTGAATCAATAATAAATGAAAAATTTATCAACAAGTAAAAAATTATATAACGAGTAAACAACATGGTTTCTTCAAAGGGCGCTCTACAGCATCAAATCTTCTCGAATTCGTTACATACGTTATCGATTCTATGAGCAAAGGCTTTCATGTTGAGGCTATTTATACCGACTTTAGCAAAGCCTTTGATCGCATTGACATACCCCTTTTAATCTTCAAAATAAAAAAAAATTGACTTTCATCCAAATTGACTCCTGGTTACAATCATATTTAACCGATCGAACACAAATCGCTCGTTCCCAAAACGAATCATCCAAATCTTTAATTGTGACCTCTGGTGTGCCTCAGGGGTCACATTTAGGACCTCTCCTTTTCATTCTGTTCGTTAACGACATTTCCTTTATTCTAAAACGGATTGAGTATCTAATTTACGCTGATGATATTAAACTATTTCTGAAAATAAAAACAACCGAAGATGTTGAAACATTTCAAAAAGAAATCAATGTCTTCTTTGAATGGTGCAACAAAAGTTTACTCCAATTGAATGTTAAAAAATGCAACTCAATATCATTTAGCAGAAAGACCCTATCATTGAAACAAAATTAGGCAGTCAACCAGTACAAAAATGCAAAATTGTAAGAGATCTCGGCGTCTTACTGGATTCAAAACTCACGTTTGTAGAACATTAGAAAAATATCATCAATAAAGCAAATTGCATGCTAGGATTTGTAAAACGTTTCAGCAAACACTTTCAAGACCCATACACCATAAAAATACTTTGTATATCCTATGTTCGTTCGATATTGGAGTATTGTAGCATCATATGGAATCCTTACTCAAATATTCACGAGCAACGACTCGAATCTGTTTAAAAATAATTTTTATTATATGGATAAAAATAAATTGGACCACTTTTCCTCTCCCATCGTATGAATCTCGTTGTAAGCTTATTGATATAGAACTTCTTAGTAAACGTCGAAAATTTTCTCAAATTGCATTTTTAAATGATGTTGTTACACAAAGAATAGACAGTCCTTAATTACTTTCAAAACTCAATTTTTACGCTCCCTGGCTCCCTCCCGTCCATTAAGAAACAAACATTTATTCTACATTAAACTTTACGACAAAGACTATGCAAAACATCAACCTATTAATCAAATGATGTACAAATTCAATTCACAAAGTGAAATTATAGACTTAACGATGAACAAAACACAATTAAAAAAGGCATTAAAAACAAATTCATACAACAACAAAACAATAGCTTACATTAATTTTAAGTAGTTTTAAGTATTGTAGTCTATATAGTTTGACTTAATAAATAAATAAATAAATAAATAAATTCGATCACGTGAGTGGCCATACTGATGCGATATATGTGGTAAATGTAGGAAAGAAACAATCGAACAGAAAATTGAACAAATCTTGGCAGACCTCAATTTGTCAAGTTTTTAATCCGGCGCGTAGCATCATGTACTAAACATAGCAAATAATCAAGACTGGATGATTTGAACGGATGCCTACACCCACAAATCAGACTCAACTCCGATAACATCCTTAGAGGTGGAATTATCGATATAAGATTCTATGCCGAACAATCTTTCTAACAACTGGCAATATCCTCTCATTTGTCTGAAAGAAACTCAATTGAAGGGCGCTCATGCTACCACAGAACCATGCTTGGGGCATTGGAATGAAGGGTGGAAAATTCAAATAGTGGCTTTCGAAGCAAGCAAATTGAGGCAAGAAAAAAAAATTTATCAAAGGAGAATAAATATTTTTTGTTTCCAAACAAAAACGAAGATTTTGACCTCAAAGTTACATCTGGATAAAAATACATCGTTGAGATGGGTTTGAGTAATCTTTTGTATATGCTCTCCTGATTGGGATTGCAGGTTTTTGATATTCATCTGGAAAAAACTTTTACCTCTTTTTGGTGGCCCTATCCTATCTGATTGAGTTGTAATATTGATACAATGCTATCAACGAGTGATATTATTTAGTTATTCTTGCATGAATTTTTTTTTGTTATTTACGTTATTATGACATCCTACAAGAACTAAATTATACCTAATTTTGATAGGGAAAATAGAATATCAAAATATCTCAGCCTGTTATCATTTTGGTTTTCTTTTTTGATCGGGTAACGTAAGATTTCGATAGCAAAAAATCTGCATAAGATATAAATATATCGTAGAGATATGCTAGAGTAATAATTATGATAGGGTAACGGACTCATTTTGAACCAGGAGACTTATTTTGAACCACCTTGTTTAGCTTTCTTATAAAACAATTTTTCATGAATTTTTTATCGGTAAATATATTGCACTATTTTTTTTAAGATTAGTTGCTTTATAAGATAGCTAGACAAGGTAGTCCAAAGTAATTCCCCTGATCCGGTCCAAAATAAGTTCGTTAAACTATGCTCTCCTGATCGGGCACTAAGCAACATTTAGGGGCATTGGAAGGAAAAATAAATCTACCTTTGCTTATTTTGAAACTTATTAAAATCTTATAGAACTCTTATCACTAAATCTAGATATTAAATTAAAAATATGCATTTCATAGTCATACACTAATTGATATTTTATGTTCATGTTATTGTCAAACTTTTGTTTTTTGTATAATCACAAGACAATTAACAAAATTTACATTTTTACGAGGTGCAAAGATCTTAAGAACTGATTTAGACTTAGATACTTGGGGGCACAGACTCAAAATATTCAATAAGTTTTTTTTTCTAGCAGCTCTTGTTTTCGAAGTAACTTTGTAAAATGGGTAAAAATTCATTTAATCTGTTCGGGCACCATTTGGGCAAAACTGTATAACATTCAAGAGATTTGAAAATTAAAGGTTTTAAACAATGATCAATTTTACCCAAGATCGCAAATAATTTTGATGTCCGTGAAAAGTTTTTGTAGTTATCTTTTTGTATATGTTCTGGAACGAACAAATCATCTTGGGAACAAATCAAAAGGGCCCAGTAATAACATGGCGATGCTGCGCGCATTAACGGCGATAATGCGCGCCAAAATCATCGGCTTTTCCTCGGCAACGAAGAGGTCCGAAGGGTCCAGCCAAAGTCAGCCCAAGGCTCGGCCTCTTTTCCCTACAAACCACCGACGGAACAGGTAACCAACCATCAACGACCCGAGAGCGGCCTTCATCAGAAGCCCACGATGGGCACAGTCAGAGGCCTATGTGCCATAGTCAGATGCCCAGAGCGGCAAGTGTTTGTCAAAGTTTGTAATTTAGTTATTAAGTCGTAATACAGTCCACTTCGAAGTTTTGTAATGTTTTTCCTAAACAGTATATTTTGAAAATTTTGTAAAATACGGCATCTTTGACGAAATTTAAAAAGAAAACTTAACTAAATTTGAATCTTATTTAGTTTTTTTTAACCACAAGTCCAATTGTTTTGCAGACTTCAACAAAGTTCTAAAATGAATTAAAAAAATTTAATATTTTTAAAGCTTTATATTTCCGAATCTACAATGCCTAGGTGAAATCTCTATCCTTCATTGAATCAGATATAAGGGAGATAAGGGCATGATGGCCATCTTAAGAAGGACGCTAATTTAATCATAGAAAACAGCAATAATTTGTGAGTTTCTTTATTGTTTCGTGTTCAGACACTTAAAAAGTCTATTTTCTAATGGGCTTAAACTTTAAAAAGTAGATAAAAATGTTTAAAAATGCATTTTAATTTTTTTTTGCCAAAAGCTGAAAATCAGTTACTGTAGGGGCATAATGAGATCCCCCTTGGGACAGTGTAAGCACCATTAACCGGGACACGATGAGCATTTTCTGCCGTAGTAATTTTGATATTCTCTCCTGATCGGGTTGAGAATTGCAGGTTATTGATATTCAACTGGAAATCATTTTCAAAGCATTCATATCTTGATGTTATATTTTTATAAGGTTTTGTTCAACTCAAACTAAACTAGGCTATCTAAATTACAAATAATCTTGTTAAGAGAATACCAAACTCTAATATAATTTAGCTGAGATGATATTGATTTTTTGATTTTAGATATTTTAACATCCTACAATCCATGAATTTAAAAAAAAATCGATATCAACATATTTCATTTTAATATAATTTAGATTTTCTCTCCTGGTCGGGAAAGCTTTTACCTCTTTTTGGTGGTGGTGATTGAGATTCAACTCGATAAAGTTAACTGAATTATAGAGCTGCAGCTTGTTTCATTTGACCTATTGGTTAGGTGTCGGAGAGGTAATCAGAAGATTCGAGATCGATTCTTTTTCGAGGTTATTTTTAAAATTTAAAATCCATGATCGATTATTTCGATTGTTGCATTATATGGATAGAAGCATCATCCAGAAACATAATAAAAGAAACATTTAATAACCTTTCCGACACCTAACCAATAGACTAAATCGTCTGGTGTAAACTTGTCAAGCTGTGTCTCTCTAATTTAGTTGACTTCATCGAGTTGAGTTCACTGCTAGATTCTACGACAGAAAATGTTCATAGTGCCCCGATCAATGGTGCCACTATACGCCCCGGGTCAACAAGATAAAGTAAAAACGCGTTCTAAAATTGATTAAAGTGAAAAATCAATCATTTCTAGAGTTTGTCTTGATTGATCGCTTTTGAAGTTTTGTTACACATTTTTAATTCCAATATTTAAAACATTGTTCAGAATTATCTGAAAATATCGTTTTCGATAGTAAAAGAGATAATAAATATGCTCGTGTATTGAATAGAGGCATACATTTAGTTGTTCAAGCAAACATGCACATACAACCTTTTGCATAGCACAATTGGTTGAAACGTCTTTTTGAAAATTGAAGAATGTTATCTCTTTACCTGATTTCCCTTGTCCTAAACTTCACTATTTCAAGCTAACTGACAAAGTTCTACATGATTCTACCATGATTAATGTGCTTATGCATATCTGCACAATTACTTGCATGTAATTTGGAGGTTTTTTATGTTGCAGTTTTCAAAGCACGTTCAAATGAAGCAACAGAAAGAGGACTTACTATTTAACACCTCTAGAGTGTTATCTGGATCCCCTTTGTGATATGCGCTCTAAGGGATCTGCGGGTTCTCCGAATTGCACAACAATCGTTGGACGGATCTCGCCATCTGCTTCGCCAACATTGATCTGCCAATGGAAAATCTCCTTTTCACCGCTGCAGTAGCCTGGAATTGGAGCTGTGGAGGCTGCTTGCAACAGAAATATGTATTACTATCCGACTGGCCAACTGGTTTCTACCTGTGACTCCGATAACTGCGATCCTATCCACTGCCACTGTAAATTATAAAGCTGCAAATATATCTAGAGATATGAATTACGCTTCAAGAACTAACCTAGCAACAGCAACAAAGAAATTTGTTTAACTTAGATAGAATAAACCACTTTTATAAACAATTTTCGTTTAAATTTATCAACTTTGTAACACTTGGGGACGCGATTTCGGCGAAAATGCAAAACGACGCAATTTCGTACGTACGACGTATTTCGTAGATCAAGGTGATTAAACGATCATAAGAGGTTAGGCTCGTGTGGCAGCGGCATAAAGAATACTGCCACTGGGATACTGGTTCATGTCGTACAAGGCGACTTATCCAGTACTTCCCAGATACGTTTATCTCATATTTCTGTCTATTGGAAATCAATGAGGCTGTATCTGGGCGGGGAAGAAAATAGGTCAAGGTCAATTATCGCATGCAGAGTTCAGAAGTTTTTCAAGTTCAAAACATTGGAAGAAAATGTTTTGAATCTGAATCAGTTTTAAATTCTTGCTAGTATTTTTTTAACCTTTGTACGTATTTTCTCTCGAGAAGGGTATGCCAATAGTGCATATGTAGTACATGCATTTGCACAAGCTGTATTCTTCCATATTTTCTCGTTTTACTAATTTGGAATATGATTTTTCATTTAACTAATCTCTTTGCTCTCCTAGTAACTCCGTTTATTTAAATCTCTTCACAAGTGTTCAAATGTGGATCGCAAACGCATCGCTTACGATCCCATTGTTTTTGGCTATCTGTTAATATTAACCGATTTGAAATTATAGAAGAATATGATCTAAATTACATCAGTTATATCTGTTACGTCAAGCGCAAAATTAGTGTGTTTTTCTTATAATGGACAAGTATTCAGTCCCTTCTATCTTTGGATTGGTAACAGAATTTTGTGGAGGTAAATGTCCGTTCATATAAAGATATTTAATTGTTAAAATTACGTCATGGGTATTCAATCATTGAAGCCGTACAAATATCGTTTCCGTGGAAAAAAAATTTAAAAAAATTTTTTTTTTTAGGTTGCCAAAAGGTTTTTATATTCCCTTTTATATCAAGTTTTCGATCAAAACTTGTATCCCATGTCGACAGTCATATCTGTTTGACCTAGTATATGTCACTTCTCTTGTATTGACACATGTTTCCTTAACTTTAGAATGGTTATAGTGTTAAGAAGAGTCAAAGCTCCTTTAATATCGTACTCTAATATTTCGTATCATACGTCAATCCTGGTTCTGGAATCCACTGCTACAGCTTCGTGCAGTGTTAATATCGCTTGTTTCAAATTTGGCGTCACAGAAACTCATTGTAGTCGTCAAACCAGAGCGCTAACTGGTCAGTTAAATAAAAATATATAAAATCAAGACTTTGTGCTCTAAATCTCCTGTATGGTTAAGCTATGATTCGGAGGTACTATTGTACCTATATTTAACTTCCACTTAGTTTGTACATGTCCCTCTTTTGCCCGACTTAATTTTTTTAATGTTTGTCAGAATTTAACAAAGAAAGTTAAAAAAAAGTCCTTATTTCCAATATTATGATTGAAAAAAAGCTTCATTGCTTTAAAATCCCTATCCCTAGGCTAAATGCCAATTTTGCCATTATAAAATCGTTTATTTGCCCTCATTGAAGCATCCTGGTTAGAACATTTTCTTATCATTGTAAACTCAAATCTCCGGAATTTTGTAGTTGTGAATCAATAATGTGTGGTTCATTTTAGCTCATATATTCCTGTTTTTCGTTTGCTAGAAAGCTTTTATGTATCCTCGCCTATCATGTTATAAGTGTATCTAGTTCTAAGATTTTAAACTAAAATAACAATCTGTCATTGTTCACCCAATGTGGTTATAAGCTTCAATGCTTCAAAATCCCTACGTGGATCGGCTTTAAGCCCTAAATATTTATTTATCTTCTAATTCTTTAATGGTTTTCAGGTTTCTCAGGTATATGATGACATCTGTAAAAAGGCTAGGCACAATTTTCCCATTTGTTTGGATAACGTGCCGCTATCAAGCCTACCCCTTTTTTTATTCCTGATACCTGAAGCTGCAAATATGTCTAGAGATATGAATTACGCTTCAAGAACTTACCTAGCAACAGCAACAAAGAGATTTGTTTAACTTAGATAGAATAAAAGACTTTTATGAACAATTTTCGATTATATTTATTAACTTTGTAACACTTGGGGACTCGATTTCGGCAAAATGCAAAACGACGCAATTTCGTACGTACGACGTATTTCGTAGATCAAGGTTATTAAACGATCATAAGAGCTTATATTCCGGTGCGTAAAATTATAATATTTTCGTCACTAGAAAGCCTAGATGTTTTTTTTTTGAATATTTTTGTAAAGATAATAAAAAGATTTCTATTTTAGTGAAAAATTAATTAACTATAAAACAGCTAATCATAAAAATTTATTTGAGAAAATTCGTACTACCTTCGAAAGATGGAGTGCTTTTTTTAAATATGTCTTTATTTGTATCAATTCATCATTACATTTAAATTACATTATTACATTAAATTAGGTGTTCAGCTCAATAATGAACTGTTCAGAGCCCTATAGTTAACTAGATAATAAAAATTTGATTATAAGAATTAAATTTGCTTAGCGCAATCAAGTATTTAATGTAGGAGAACATCTATCCTCAAATAAAACTAATTATAAAGAGAACGAACCTCTGCGATGGAAGACTGCATCGATTTGCCTCTGAAATTGGAGATGATTTTGTTGGCCATCTCTTCGATCGACTTAATGCCCGCAATCCGATGAAGATCTTCGGTGCTGTGCCAAGGTGGAAGCCGCAAAATCATTTTCAGAACTTTTTTCTGAATCCTCTGGATGGTTTTTTTCCTCGTCCCGCAGCAGCTAGACCAAATCGGAACTGCATACATTATCGCTGGTCGGAACACCTGTTTGTAGATTAGCATTTTATTTCTCTGGCACAGTCGAGATTTCCTGTTGATGAGAGAATAAAGAGACTAAGTGTATTTGTTACATTTAGATTGAATATCTTCAATGTGATGTTTAAAACTAAGATTCCGATCAAGTGTGAATCCCAAGTACTTCACATGATCAGACCATTCTAATGAAACCCCATTAAAAGTTATGGAATGATTTTCATTAGGTTTTAAAAATTGAGCTCTTGGCTTATGGGGAAATAAGATAAGTTGAGTTTTGGAAGCGTTAGGAGAAATTTTCCACATTTTCAAGTAATTCAAAAAGGAATTAAAATTTTGTTGCAATCTACTGCGTACCACCCGTAAATTTAGACCTTTGGCTGAAAGCAAAGTATCATCAGCAAATAATCTTCTGCCTTTTCCTTCTGGTACATCAGGAAGGTCAGAAGTAAAAATATTGCATAAAATTGGCCCAAGTATACTACCCTGAGGGAAACCAGCTCTAATGGGTGTCCTTTCAGAGCATGAATTTTGATAGCTCACTTGTAAGGTTCGGCTAGTCAAATAATTTTGAATAATTTTGGTGAGATATACAGGAAAATCAAATCGAACTAATTTAGCTACTAAGCCTTTGTGCCAAACACTGTCAAAAGCTTTTTCAATATCAAGAAGAGCAACACCAGTTGAATAACCTTCAGATTTGCTAGCGTTAATCATATTAGTTACACTCAAAAGTTGATGTGTAGTAGAATGTCAAGCGAAAACCAAATTGTTCATCAGGGAAAATAGAATTCCGATTAATGTGAATCATCATTCTATTCAAAATAACTCTCTCAAATAGTTTACTTAAAGAAGGAAGCAAACTAATTGGTCGATAACTTGAAGGTTCTGAAGCACTTTTTCTAGGTTTTAAAATTGGAGTTACTTTGGCATTTTTTCATTTATTGGGAAAATAAGCCAAGTGAAAACATTTATTGAAGATTTTAACTAAAAAATTTAAAGTGCTTCCAGGCAACTTTTTAATAAGAATATAGAAAATCCCATCTTCCCCCGGGGCTTTCATATTTTTAAATTTTTTGAAATTCAATTTAGAAATTCGTACAGTTGACGAGAACCTTGGCTGGCAGCAAGTGAAGACGCTGGCTCCGGATCGCCAGCAGTGGAGATCTTTTATCTCAGCCCTATGCGCCGGTCAATCGGCACTGGACCCTTAGATAGATAGATAGACCACCATAAAGGCATTTAGACTTTTCATGATCGAATGAGCCGCAAAGCATGCATCTGGCATTCATTTTTACAATTTTTAGTGCCGTGACAAAAAGCTTGATAACGACGACATTGCGTAATATTTTGAAGGAAATTGGTTGAAGATTTTCGAAAAGGTTCGAATTTGACTCGACAATGAAACATAAGACGAGCCTTTTCAAGAATTTGCAAATTATTAACTTGATCCTTTTTAAAATGGATCAAATAAAGCTCAGGAGCAAAACCAACACTACTGATATTATTCGTGTTTTCCTCATTTGAATTACTTGAATTGGAGAAAAACCTAACAAAGTATTTAATTCAGTTGTGATCTCATCCGGTGTCTGATCGCCGGTGAGACCACGAAGTACAACTTTGAATGGACGATCACTTCTAGTGTCGTAAGTAAAAAATTGATGTTTTATATCATTCAAATAATTTAAAATTTTTTGAAAACCATTGAAAGATTCCGTCAATATACGAGCAGTTCCCCTTCGACCGATCTGAAAAGAAATCTTCACATCCTTGACGGAAGTGACGATTTCTTTTCGAAAGGCATTGAAGTCAGGAATCGTGACCGTAATTGGTGGAAACTTTTCGTTTTTAAGAGTATAAGAAGAAGAAGGTTTCTTAGTACTCTTATCAGAATTAAATATCAATATTTCCTCATCACCGATGTTATGAAGGACATCGAATGAATTGGAAATTTCAACTTTTTTGGACGATGGACCTGAATTAGGTTCGGCAATCCGTTTTCTTCCGGCCCTTGAGCCGACCGATGACATCCCCATGCTGGAAAGAAAAGAGAAAAATATGAATAAAAGAAAATGAAAATAATTTTAGCACTGAAAAGTGCTGATTGAAAAACAGGTAAGAATAAAATAAATGATGCAAAATGTTCCTGCAGGTACACAGCAACGATACGATGCTCCGGCGTACGTGTTGACGGCTCAACGGTACAGATGGAAGTGAGATTCGTGTCTTCTCTAAAGTTACGATTTCATACAAAAACTATTATTGAGTACTTAAAAATGAATAATCATCTAGTTAAAACATAATTTGTTTTATTTTTTTTATTCGTGTGTTGTGGGGAAAAAAATCATAGGTAAAAATAAGTCACCAAAACCCCCCCCATGAGTCGGTTCTTCCTACGGCCTTGCAATACTGTATTATAATATATAACCAAGGAATTTATTCTTCTATTGTATGTGTTCATTCTAAAAGTTCAATAAAAAAATTTATACATCAAAATTTGATATAGTCTGTTCTCGAAAAAACATCAACAACAAATCTTACATCAAAACTATGTATAAGGCCGGAACAAATTTGAAATCCTTCTTTTGTCACTTGAATTTGAAACATCACGATGAGTGGGAGAGGGGACGAGTATAAGAAATAATCCAAATTTTTAATAAATTGGAGTAAATTTTACAAAAGCTTGCATGCAACAAACTTTCAAACCATCTACATTGTCGAAAATTGAAAAATTGCGTTATTTTAGATTCAATTGTCTGAAAATCTCGAGTTCAAAAGATGATACAATTCTAATTTTCTACAATTTGACATCCGATCATGCAAATTTTTTAATTTCCGAAGAATTTTCTAATTTTTCAATAAAATACCTTGAACTTAGTTAATTTCTCCTTTTGGGATTTAAGGAAAAATAGGAGGGGGAAAGGGGGTGACAAAAAAAAATATTTGTTCCAGCTTAGCTGGTTAAGATATAAATATCTCAAAGAAATAAGTTTGAGTAACGGTTTTGATATGCTCTTCTTATCGGGCATGCTATGCTATGCTAGAAACAATTATATAAAAATTTGATGGCATCTTTTTATGGCATTTTATTAATGAATTTGAAAAAAAAAATCGGATCATAATTAATGTGATGTTATTCTTCCCATTCTTCATAATTCTTTTTATCAACTGCGATTTTCAATTTTTTTGCAATACCATTTTTACTTTCGATTTTATAAGCATTTTAAGAATCCTCAGAAAATTCACCGTTATGGGCCGGTACGCCAGTGCACAGCAAGTTGGCCGAATTCACAGAAAAATCTATAATTTTATAGAATTTATAAGAAATCCAAGACATCCTTTATCCAAGACATCACAAACAGATGACGTTTTGTAAGCGATATATGATTTTTTAGTATTAAGAGTGTGTCGAAAAAAAAAGGATCCTGGCTTTAACTTTGAAATTTTGGGAGATAGGTTATTTTTTTACTTCAAGAAAAAAATTCCAAAGCATGTTAATTTTAAATACATATTCACACACTGTGAAAGAGAACATCTCCATTTCTCGTGTAAAAGTCAAATTTTCATCGTTTTGTTATTGTCTGAGTCCATTACGATACTTAAATTAGTGATTTAGCACATTTTTCTCGCTTTCAGTTAAATTTCAAAAATTAAAAATTTCAAAAAAGATGAAAGAAATTCAAAAATTTTGAACTTTTATTCAAGTTGACTAAATGTGTTAAATAATTTATTTGAGCATTTGAACACAATCAAATATTTTATATTTCAACTAAATAATGCCGTCGAAAAAAATTTTTTTTTCACAAATCCGAGATTATTATTTTATTTACATAGTATTCCGTCTTAAGACATAACTTGACGAACATAATTCCTAAAATTCACTCGGTCCATGGCAACCGTTCTCCAATTCCTCGGGCACCCCACGTTCGCCAGATCACGCTCCACTTGGTCTAACCACCTCGCTCGTTGCGCCCCCGCGCGTCTTGTTCCTACCGGATTCGTAGCGAACAACTGTTTTGCAGGACAGTCGTCCGGCATTCTCGCAACATGTCCCGCCCAGCGTATCTGGCCAGCCTTCACCACCTTCTGGATACTAGGTTCGCCGTAGAGTCGCGCGAGCTCGTGGTTCATCCTTCGCCTCCACACTCCGTTCTCCTGTACGCCGCCAAAGATGGTTCTTAACACTCGTCGCTCGAATACTCCGAGTGTACGCAGGTCCTCCTCGAGCAATATCCATGTCTCGTGCCCGTAGAGAACAACCGGTCTAATAAGCGTCATATACAGGTTACACTTCGTGCGAGGGCTAAGTCTTCTCGACCGCAGTTGCTTGTGGAGTCCATAGTAGGCACGACTTCCGCTGATAATTCGCCTCCGGATCTCACGGCTGGTGTCATTGTCTGCGGTCACCAGTGAGCCGAGATAGACAAAGTTTTCGACTATCTCCAGCTCCGAGATATGACAGTTTAAAAAGAACAATTTTTGCTAAAAAATCCCTTATAACTTTCGAAGACCTCCAGATTCAAGTTTGCGCTTCGAGAAACAAATGTGTGAATTTCTATTTCATACAAATGCTTTGAAGACATTTTTATTGTATGGATTCATGCACAAAAGTTAGAGCCAGAATACTGTTTTTTTTTTCAACACACACTATTCTTTTAATATTAAAAATCATATCTCGCTTACAAAATGTCATATATACATATGTGGTGTCTTTGATAAAGTTGCCTCAAAAACCGTTGGCTACAACTTTGTAGAAGACAGTTTGGCTCTATTTGTTAACTTAAAAAAAAAACTATATGTAAATCATGCAAAAAAGACATGCCCTAATATTTGATTTAAGATTATTAAAGCTCATGGTTTGATGAGCCTTTTTGTTGAAAACACCATTTGTCTATCTCTTATAGTATCTTCGTAATTAATTTTGTCACCATAAAGTTCCGCATAAAAAACGCAATGTGATCAGTTAAAAATATTCTGAAAAAATAATAAAAATCGTATTATCATTATAAAGGGTAATAGAAAGTTTCACACATCCCAATGCAACCTCAGCAAAGTGTTCGTTTTCATACTTCCTCAGTTGTAATGTTTACCTTTTAAGGTGTTCGATTTAAACGCGTGCTCGTTGTACGTCTAACAAGCCCCCAGTATCTCAACGTGGTGAAATTGGCGCTTCATTTCGTGATTCTCTGTAATCTCAAATTGACCCCTCTCAATAATGAGATGGAGCGCCAGCAAGATAATTCACCTGTTTGTTTACTTATCTACGTTTTTTACGTAACGGGAAGACCCGCCAAGTTCCCACTTGTGAAATGAAATAATCAAGATTCATCAGTCGTCTTTGTCGCTTGACTTGGTTTGGAATCGTTTCAACTTTATAAGAACTGACGACCCACCCTGATGGCCGGCCAGGCTAGATAACTCAAATCAACCATCATCGTCGATTGAATTCCAACAATACGAACCTATTCCCTTTTTTGGGGAAGGCGGACTAACTTTTAAAGATCTGTCAGAAGCGTTTTATCTTCATTGTTCCGCTCTTTGATGAGAATCCCAACAAACGAACTTCCCAATTCAATAATGGAAACTTTACGAATCATTAAATTTGAATACGGCCCCAGGAAAGATCCTCCCGCATGGGTTGCTTTTTTTTGGAAAAGTTGTTCCCTTCATTCTTGGTCAACTTCCACCAGATTTCTTTACCGTCTGGTTTATAATGGTTGGATTTGGGCGAAAGTGTCCAACGGGTGAAAAAAATGTTGACGGGTGATGGGACAGGAAAAAAATTTAGACAGCTCTCAGCCAGGAAGCAATCACGCCGAATGATGGCCCCAGAGTCGGTCGTTCCTGTAAGGATTCAAATTAGCATTCTTTTGTGAAGCCATTTCCTAACTTTGTTTTCCTTATAATCCGCATCGAGGGATGGACATCAACAAACATGTTACCCCATTCGTTGGTAGAATGTTTACAAAACCAACAAACAAACAAAAAAAAATCTGAACGAAGAATCCTTCATTCAGCTATTCGAAACCCGTGATCTTCTGGTGATCCCTTTTTTCTTCCTGTGCTTTGTCCCATTCTTGGGGTTAAGCCTTCATTGTTATGCATACGGTTTCGCTGCTTCTTCTTCTTCTTTCCGAATAGTTTGGTTTTAAAATTCATCCTTTTTCCCTGTCCCTGCCAGTTCATAATGGGTGAAGAAGGATTGGCTTGTTATGTGTTTTACTGATGCTGAAAATAATTCCTTCACCACTAGAGCAGCAGTAGGTTTATTTAAAGCGAGGGCTGAGCCAGAGCTTCGGACAGGAAGTTAAACCAGATTGCTTCGGAGCACGTGTCCTGTTTTGGTTTTTGGTCATGCTGTTGTTGTTGTCCTTCCTTCAGTGGTTTTGATTGTTTATTTATGGAAGAGTAATGAGGGGACAGCGAGTCTATTGGGGAGGGTGACATTTTTATGGTTTCCGTATCATGGTTTGGTATTTATGGCTTCTCGACAGAAGGAGATGGTTGGCTGGCTTTTAAAATTGTTAACACAAATAAGGCAGAATCCTGATGATATTGATCTGGAAATTTTCATTTATCATTCTTACTGACCTATCTACAATAAGCTCATCTGCATTCCGACACTATCCAATACATCCATATTTCAGTGTTCTGTGCAGGCTTGTGAGTGGTCACCATCGTTTGATTTTTTTCGGAGACATCCACAAAACATCGTTCGTGACAATCATGAAGAGCGCAATCGTTTGATCGGAGAGCAAAAAAATGTCAAATGAAATTTTGATCTTTTTTGTGGTTAGTCGTTTGACTTTCATCCCTCTTACGTAAATAATCATTACATATTGTTCGACCAACACATCCAAACATCACCCGGCGCTGCAGAGTGGCGAATTTTTTTTCAACAGGAGGGAGTGAATAGAAAAGATTGCATTTGCTTATTGAGTCTGTAAGTTCTGCTACGTGAAAGAGATAGGCGATGTCGTAAGCTGTCGGGAATTATGGTCGTTTGACCATCAAATTATCGCTCTCGTTTACCAAGACACGACATTTCGTTCGACAATCACACAAAGAAGAATGAATGTCGTTTCGTTTGATGGTAGTCGACTGTTTGGCAAGTGTTTGGTCGCATTCGTTTGATTGCACGAAAAATGAAACTGATAAAAGCAGGCCGTGCGACTGTCAGAGAAAATGTCGATGGTTTACAAGTTTGGTTCTGTGGTCCGGATTAGACTTTCAGCTCCCACCTACAAAGTTGAATAGAGGATTTATGAAGTATTAGATTTGCTTCACTTCGTTAAGAGTCATAATTAAAATTCTGTAAAAATCTTAAAACGCAATCATTCCGTTGACTTTATTTTGAAAAAAAATTGCGATGATTTTATTTTATTTTATTTATTTACATATTTTTTTCTTCTCATGACATAACTTGATGCTCATAATTTCTAAAATTTGCTCCGTCGATCTTGCAAGACAGCAGCAGCGTATCTAACCAGCAGTCTCCTTATTCTGGATACTGGATTCGCCGTAGAATCGCTCGAGCTCGTGGTTCATCCTTCGCCTCCACACTCCGCTCCCCTGCACGCCGCTAAAGATGGTTCTTAACACTCATTGCTCAAATACTCCGAATGTGCGCAGGTTCTGTTCGAGCAATATCCACGTCTCGTGCCCGTAGAGGACAAACGGGTCTAATGAGCGTCATATACAGGTTACACTTCGTGCGAGGGCTAAGTCTTCTCGACCGCAGTTGCTTGTTGAGTCCATAGTAGGCACGACTTCCGCTGATAATTCGCCGCCGGATCTCATGGCTGGTGTCATCGTCTGCGGTCACCACTGAGCCGAGGTTGACAGAGTCTCCGACTATCTCCAGCTCGTCGCCGTCGACTGTGACCTTGTTATTACTGGACAAGCGCGCTTAAGCGGTCGGTCTCGGATTCGCAGGTCAGCATATACTTCGTCTTGGACGTACTACTCATCCTTCCTGCTTCGCGTTTCAGTTTGCAATAGATCTCATCCACCGCCGCAGATGATCTGCCGACTTTATCAATAATGTCGTCGGCAAAGCAGATAACCCAAGTAACCATAAGCACTAAAACATAACCCCTAATCAACACTATATTCCCATATATATAACTCTGAATTAATGCTTATTTTGCACTATATGCGTATATAATGCAGATTTAATGCTAAAAAGGCGAAATAGCGGGCTGAATAAATGCTATCACGACATAGCCTTTAATAAGCATTACATATGCTGAATTAGAGCACCATAAAAACGTCATTTTTCGCCAGCCGTATAAAAGCATTAACAATGCATACTTAGAACACCTTTTATTTTTTTAATTGATTGATCATGATCGATCAGAAACGGAAATTCAAATTGGGAAATTATTCTTTGATTTATTAAAATGAACAAAAATTAATAAATAAAATCATTATCTAAAACATTAATCAACCTGCTGAATGAAGGATTATGCTTGCTTAATGAAATGTTCTATGACTGAGAAGTGATTATTATTGAATTATGAATTACTTTTGATGAGTCTCGAACCGAGGATCCCGCAGCAGCCTTTATCTTTCCTTGCGCCTTTGCTATTTCGACCACTCTTGATGTTGATAAGGTAGGTGGAAAACCCGTACTTCAAGTACTGTTCGGGTCACAAAACTTCATAGACAATGTATGCATGAGAAGGTTTGGAAATGTATTGGAAAATTTTGGGAGAAGACACCTGCAACTGCCCGCTCTGTTTGTTTTCGTTTGTTGTCTTGCTTACTCACACGCAGCAAATGAGAAAATCACTCTTGTTTATATTCGCGGGTTTGACGTTTCTACGCTTTATAAAAGGTTTATATAAGCATTAACAGGAAGTTCTAGTGCTACAGTCTTAATGCTTGTTAACTTTATATAGTAGCTCTATATGTGCATATAGTGCTACCATTAGTGCTAATTTTTGTTATTGTTTCTATGCATTAATAATGCTTATATATGAATGTTATGTTGATGAATGAATGTTGATTATGAATGTTGATATAATGCTAACTTGCATAAGAAATGTTGATTTAATACTAGTTCAGGGTTATGGCTTAATGCTTATGGTTACTTGGAAAGTTGACTGGATCTGTTGAAAATCGCGCACGCGCATTTCGCCCACCGCTCGTTGAATAACACCTTCTAGCGTCACATTGAACATCATGCAGGATAGACCATCACCTTGTCGAAGCCCCCTGCGCGATTCGTATGAACTCGACAATTCATCCGAAAACCGCACACAGCACTGCGTTCCATCTACCGCCGTCGCCTTGATCAGTCTAGTCAGCTTCCTGGAAAAATAGATCTTGTCCATGATTTTCCATAGCTCGTCACGGTCGATCGTGTCGTATGCGGCTTTGAAGTCGATTAATATATGGTGCGTAGGGACCTGGTGTTCGGCATTTTTGGAGGATTTGCCGTAATGTGAAGATCTGGTCCGTCTTGGACCGTCCCTCTTTGAAGCCAGCATGATGACTTCTCACGAATTTGTTTGCTTGTGGCGTTGGGCGGCGGAATAGGATTTTGGACAACACTTTGTAGGTGGCATTGAGGACAGTGATCGCTCGGTAGTTCTCACAATGCAACTTGTCGCCCTTCTTGTAGATGGGACATATGACCCCTATTTCCATTCCTCCGGTTGCTGTTCTGTGTCTCAGATCCGGACTGTCAAACGGTATAGGCAATCCGCCAACTCCTCCGAGCCCATTTTGATAAGTTAAGCAGCGATGCCATCCTTCCCAGCCGACTTGTTGCTTTTCAGCTGGCGAATGGCTTCCATGACTTCACTCATCATTGGGAGTGGCTCCACCTCGTCATTGGCTACGCCGGTGGTGTATCTTTCCCCACTGTCTTGATCTCTGCATGTGCGCCGTTGAAGTGTTCATCAAAGTGCTGCTTCCACCTATCAATCACCTCACGATTGTCCGTCAGGATGCCTCCGTCCCGACACACTTCGGCTGCAACACAAGCCTTCGTGGGGGTGCGTTTAGCTTCTGATTCTCGGGTTTCCTGGGAACGATGCAGCTGCTCCAGCTTCTTGAGTTCCTCCTCCTCCAGGCGGACACGCGCCTCCTGGAAAATTTGAACTCGCTGCCTCTTCCGCTGTCGGTGATTTTCCACATTTCGACGGGTGCCTCTCTGCACTACTGCCGCCCGCGCAGCATTCTCTTCGACCATCACCCTCCTACACTCCTCGTCGTACCAGTCGTTCGGTCGAGTTCGTTCCACATGCCCGCTGACGTTCTCTGCAACGTGTTGATGGCTTTCTCGATGGTATCCCAACAGTCCTCGAAAGAGGCACGTAGTCTTCCGCGACCTCAGGTTACTTCAGTAGCGCGATATTAAACCGATTAGGGCGTCGGTTTCGTATGTTGTTCATTACGGAGAGTTTTGGGTGCATCTTTACCATCACCAGATAGTGATCTGGCACGATGTTGGCGCCTCGAAACGATCTGACATCGATGATATTCAAGAAGTGTCGCATGTCTTTCAAAACGTGGTCGATCTGTGATTGCTTTTGGTACGGTCATCTCCAAGTGTACTTGTGTGGAAGACGGTGCTGGAAAGGCCATTTGTTTGGAGGTGGCAAAATCTGTGAGTCTGATGCCGTTTTCGTTGGTCAACTGGATCGCGCTGAACCTTTCAATTGTCGGTTTGAATTCGTCCTCCTGGCCGGCCTGAGCTCACTATTTAAGATTTTGATATGATGTTTTGGGCAGCGGTCGTATTCCCGTTCCAACTAAGCGTATAATTCGTTTTTGTCGTCACCGGTACTTCCGAGATGCCGGACAAAAAGACCGATTTTTTTTTATATTTATATAATAACAGACTTGTAAATTTTTTTAAATGATTCGAGATAATTTAGAAATTATTTAAAAGTTATGTTGCAAAATCTACACAGTCATCGAAAACTTATGGTTTCAGTTCATCTTAGAAGTATCCGTGTATCTTTCATTGTAGATCGTTCAGAAGGAAGCTGTTCTGCAATGAAAACACTTAATTTCAAGTTACACAAGTTACGAGTTTTTACAAATTTTCAAAAATTGTTCTGAATTTTTCAATTGTGTAGATACGTTTGGTATGAAGTATGGTTTGCTTAAGGTTAAAGATCATCGTTGTTTTCAACAACTATTTTGAATAAATGTTGCTCAAATTCGACTTTCATTCGATATCATAGAAGCAATTTCATATTGCTTGGTCCCAGATTTCACAGAAACCCAATACCTTTGGTGATAAACGCCCTAGATGCAACAAGTCATCTAATGTCCTTTCAGTTACTGGTGAAGTTTTGAAAATCAGAGAGACCCCTATTGTAAAAGGTTTTGTAATACATAATTGTGAGGCCTGGTCCGGAGCATAAGGTGAACCGTTCAGGAAATTCGGTGTCCATCCCGAGTCCGTCCTGGACGCGGCGTGCAAAACTGCGTCTCGCTTGCGTGGACCTGAATGCTTGTCCGGTCGTACTCGGCGTTCGGTTTGAACTGGCTTGATGACGATGAAGTGAGGAAGCATGCGTGCATCGAGACGAGATGGCTATATTGTCTGTTCGTCGACTGACGAGGGGTGTTCCAATGGTTGTCCAGTAATATTTAGTAATTGTTTATTACATGGGCTATGTAACGACAAGGTTGGTTTAACGATATCCCACAATAATCTGGTTATATCACCTGGTTGATAATAATCGACTAAAAAATAGAAACATTAAAATGGAAGAAATAGGAGGAAATTGAACTATTCGCTATTGATTTTTTTTTCATTGAAAATTAAAGAGAATATTCGGCTGAACATTCGATCGTTACAAAAATTTTCCTATAACATTTTTGCTTGAAAATGCATTGATAAAAATTATAAAAAATTATACTAAAAGTATCTCATTATTTTGGTTTCAGTTAATTTATATTTATCGTTATTTATTTAGAATCATTTTTTTCGAAAAAAGTCCTAAGAATGTTTAGATTTTTTGAAGCTTTAAAAAATAAATAAGAGATCTTGAAGGCTTAATTTACTTTCAATTTATTTTAAATCTTTGTTTTTGAAGTATCTTCAATATAAATAAAGTTAAACAACAAACCAATGAAATATATTTCCTGCTGAATTTTGCTGAAACTGAAGTTGAAGTACATGTTATTTTATTAACAAAAAATTATCATTAATAACTTATTTCAATATTAAAATCCTGTAAAAATATTATATTAGGATTTTTCAAAGATTTTTTAATCTTCGAAATGAGTTTAGATCATATTTTATAAAAGTTGTGAATCAAAATTCTTAATTGCTAATTTGAAATCGATTTTTTCGAATCTTCATTCCAAACCAAAATTCCCAATAATTATGGACGATAAAGGGCATTTTACAACAGAATCCTTAAATAGAAACCTATTGTATTAATTTTAAATCTTTCATTTTATATTAAATTTTTTCGTAATTCAACAAGTAAATCTGAATGAATATTAAAAATGAGGAAACTCTGATATTCCAATTTTGTATCTGCATTCTCGCTCTTTTTTTTAACTCAAAATTAAGTATGACCGAGGTTCAAAACATAGTTCGATTCTATGAACTTAAAGTTAAGTACCCTTTTTCCTCCTTGCGATGGATCAAAACGGAGTTCGAACTGCGAACTCAAAATTGATCCCTTTTTTCCTTCGGCGAGGGATCAAAGCTGAATTCGACCTTAAGAACTAAAATTGAACTCTCTTTGTTGGACTGAAAACACTTAGCGAGTTCAGTTCGAACCGGAACAGCAACCAACAAACACGTCGCGAAATTTTGTCGCTCCGGAACAATTACCGGAAGACTGTGAAGGAACTTCATAATGAAATGCATGTTCACCGTGTCAGCGTAAAATTCTGTCCGTCATTGTCATCATATGGTGAGCGGCTTGGAATGTCCGGAAACTTCCGGATGTTGTTTACTTCCCGTGGGAAGTAACATCCGGAAGTTTTCTTTGACCGGGAGTGTCAAAACTTTCCACCGCTCTGTACCGGAACAGCAACATCCGGGTACAACAAATTTTAATCATCCTTTAATTCCCTGAAAATAAGCTACCCTCAAAAAAAAAAGGATAAATTCGAGTTCGGCTGCCGAACTTAGTATTGAGTATGCCTATCAGAACTTAGTTTTGCTATTGCCCAGTTAAACTCAAAGTTGAGGGAAGCCACTGAAGTGCTGTTTTGAACCAAAACTTCTTAATTTTGAGTTTAAAAAAAAGAGCGTGTAAGAATTAAGATTAAAAAACCCAAATACAAATCTTAAAAATCTCATTTTAGTTTTAGATGCAAACCCAAAATTCGAATCATGATTTTATCCAAATTATGAACCGAACACAAAATCAAGAATAATAAACTTGATACAGATTCCACAATCCGGTCACAGGCAACAATTCAAGCTTAAAAAAAACTTTTAAACTAGATCATTGGAAATGATTCAAACCTAAGTTCGCCAGATATTATTTTCTGCTCTTATCCGAGCAGGAAAACATCGGGCTATTTTATCTATAAAACCTTGCAAAATCCGGGCATTAGATTTCAAAGTTGTAATCCAAAATCTGGGTAATATCTACCAAATTAAGGAATTCTTCAATTAGAAGAAAAAAAAAACTCGAAAAGTTGTCTTTTTTTTCATCAAAACACATCAGCAAGTTTATTTCGGAGAGCTATGTTAAAAATTTGTTTTGGACGCAAAAACATTATTGTTACAATGCAATTTGAATTTTTCTTTGATTTTGCAAATAAAGTAAAAAATATCGTACAAAATCCGAGCAATCAGGCAACCTTAGTTTGATATTATTGAAAATTCGATACAAGAGACTAATGGCTATACCCAAATTTCAAAATCTGTGTCGAGATTGTTACTCTTGATTCACTTTATTCGCTCATCAAAAGAACGACATTTTGCTTGCTTCGATTCTTCTTATCTTTGCTAGATAAAGGTTGTAGTATACGAATCAAATTTTTGATGCTTTGAGATTACAATGCTACTGAACAATGAAAGGTAGTTAAATACAAAAATGACCTTTTTACGTTTACTATAAAGAAATTACAATTAAATTTGATTCAGTTGCCGTTATTATGTATGCCTGACTTCATCAGAAAATATTCACATTTCTTTAGAATGTACTGGCGTATGTACCTTTTATCGAAATATGATGAGATATTGTGGAAAGAATCAGGACACTTTGTTGAAAAAAAATCATTGTATAATAACATTATCTTGTTTTTATCAGATGTGCTGGAAAACATGTTGGTATCGAATTTTTAATACGGTGATTGCGCCAACATCACTGTATAGAGAAAAAACGCGATTAAATGTTGACAGCTCCACAATCTCCCAGCCAAAATTATAAATCATTTTCGTTATTCCTCGGAAAGTAAATATCCGTCAGATACATTTGTACAATCAAAGAGCATTAGAACGTACTTTTAACCCTACTGATAACTCGGTTTGTTTGAATTTGGCGCATTAGCGTTTTTAAGAATTCACTGGTCCTACGGACAGAACTTAGCAACATAATTTTATCTTTCGGACACCTTAGGAATTCCCGAGAAACCCAAAGATTTAAAAAAATTGGAAATTAACAATCATTTTTAATCACCTTGTTCCAACAGCAAAAAAAAATGTTTTTGATGAAAAAAGAATATTCTTCCTCCATGATCATACAAACTTTTTTCATCCTTCCTTAAATGGAAAAAAGTGAAAACAGATGAGATAAAAAAAAACAGAAAGCTGCCATCTGCTTAACAATCGGACAAAATCTCAACTTCCGGGACATCCAGTAAATAGGTACCAGCTCAGCAACTGCAATTGGTGAGGTACCTAGTTGGTAATTTTTCGTTATACGAGCCAAGCAGGTGAAGAGATTACCAGGATCAGAAGCCAAAATAGACTGGCCGGTTGATTTTTTTGCTCCTTACCGATCCTTCCATTTCATGCTTGACGTCCGGTTTATTTTTTATCATTCAGCTTCTGTTTTGAACCTTTTCAAAGAAGCTGTCCTCAAAGGAGTTAAGAAAAAACATCCTGTGGATTTCGCTTTACTTAAACGGTGTTTAATTTTCGTATAGTTTTACTGCTCTAGTTGGGCTTCTGTTTGTGTTTTTTTTTTTATCCGAACTCTGCTCCTCTTTGAAATCAACACGTTGCAATCGTTCCAACCAATTGAGCAGCAAATCGGGCACACTCGCAGGGGTTTTTAGTTTAGTTGAGAGAAAATCCTTTAACAGTTTCCGCAGATGAAAAAAATATCCAGAAGCCAGCTTACAAAAAAGGATGGGGACATGCTGAGACAGTACAAAACTACTAACTTTAGTAATATTTAGATGTTATTAGAAAAATACTTACATAGTTGATTCCATTTGTTTTTAATTTTTTTGAGCTCTCTTATATTACCTTTAAACGAAGGTATTTTAATGTTAGGATTCAATTTTGTTGAGCTAAGTCAGTAGATTTAGAAAAAATAGCAGTTTAAAATGTCTTAAAATCATAGTATGGGAATTTATTAACCCATTCATAAAGTTATAAGAATGAAGGTTAATTCTGAAGAATCAACTTGAACACAAAGAACAACAATGCATTCAAAAAAACTCAGACGAATCAAGTTCGTTCAACCAAAGGCTGACAAGAATCCTGACAAATTGTGATCCTTAAACCGTAAATCCGGAGAAAGTTTCATGTGTCGTGGGTAGCCTACAAGCGAGCGAGAGCTTGTTTAAAAGCCAAACATAACAAAAAAAAACAACACACAATGAATGAAAACTGGATGAATGGAAACAATATGCGGCACAATATCCTCGAGACTGAGGTTTTGATTCACCCACGAGGTTCAAAACAAATTGTATCGCTTTCGTCTAAAATTACACTTCACAAAGTCCTTGTGGTTTAGAGACGACTTTTTGTGTGTCGTCGTGTAACTACAAGTTTAAAGATTCTTGTGAATGGAATAATAAAGCAGAAGAGGAAGGAAGTTAACTGTCGGTGTAAAGGCCGGATAGTTTCGTCTCCCCATGCTATGATACCAGCCTTTCAGTATTTGATGAATGTTTGTCGTTTAAAGTTTTCCTGTAGACACATTTTCACTTGCGGGGCTTCTTCTCTGGCTTTCTGTGATTTCGAACTTAATGATTCGATCTAACCCGGTATCTAGCTCCATCCTTCGGTTTCTGCGGTGTTCCGTTCTGAGAGTTCCTTGTAAAGTCGCTCCGTCTTGGTGGATGTTCAAATATTTTCAGCTCTAGGGGGCATGGATTCTACTTAAAGAAAGCAGAAATTTAGAGACGTGGCTCTCCTAGAATAATAAATAATATGATAGAGTGTGATGAATATTGGTGGTCATTTAAAACGCATATTTTTCTCGTTAACTCGTTACTGAAGCTAAGTTTTATAATTTCAAACAACTTTAGTTCTATAAAAAACTATAAAGATGAGGAAAAATGTTTGACAATTATTTATTGCATATCCAAAGGGGCTATGGAACATGACTTGGAGTACTTTTTCGGTTGTACTGTTTACACACTTCAACCATTTTTTTCCTAAATTTTGAAACATGTGGACTCTACTTTTTTATGATTTATGTCAAAATTGTTCACAAAAAGCTATGATATTACAATTAACATGATTATATTTTTAAATGTACTATAACCACTAAGCCAAGGCCGCTGCCTGGCACGATTTTTGTCGTTTTTTCCCTATCTCGCCTTTAGCTGGGGTTTATGTTTCATCTCTCATACCTAACTAAGGATTTGCTTGTCTAAAAGTTTTCATTTGCATGCACAGTAAATAATTTCTTAAAATATACGGAATCTAAAACACGAGTGGTCTATTTTTATCACAAATTTAATTCACGAAAGAAGTAATTATCAACACCTTTAGTCTTTTTTCAAAAAGTGAAATATTCGATTTTGGATTCAGAAAGTTGCGATCCGGTCCGGTTAGCCGAAAATCTAAGATAAACGCCCTGTTTTTGCCAGATTTATTAACATTATTTGCAAAACGAAACGAAAAACTGAAGTTGAGTAATCATATTTTTTCATTTTTGTGTCAAACGGAAATCTGGCATGCTTAGTATATTGCATTCAAATTACTATTTTGCCTGGTGTTTTCATACAATATTTTTTAATGCACCACGTACAAATATTGCACAAAAGTTAATTTTTCATAAAACTCTGATAAATGCTGTTAATTGTAAAATTCATTCCAATTTACTCAATAACTCCTATTATCACCAAAAATTCTCTGATTTAGAAAACATCAAAGTTTGAGGTTAAAATGTTTTTCTTTTCATGATTAATTGAAGATCATGGAAAGAAGATTTGAAAAATCGAAAGTAGAATAAAAATTTCCATCATGACAAATTGAGAATAAACATTTGACTTAGAATTGAAAATTAAAAAAAAAAACAAATAAAAGAAATAAATTCAAACCCTATAGAGATACAGTTAAAAGAGCTCAAGAATAAAATTCGAAATTTAAAATTGGATTTAATGCGGAACCACAATTCAGTGTCTCAAATTAAAGCCATAATTTCAAATCAAGATTTGAGAAACAGATAACAAATAAATTTCGAAATCAAAGTTGCGAAACAATGTTGCAAAACTATAGCAGGGATTTCAAAATTTATGATTTAAATCCAAATGTCGTTTTATTTCAATTTCACACCTTTAAAAGCAAAAAATATTCGTTTTCATGCATTGCGTTTGAAGTCGAAAAAATAATGCGGATTATTTAAAATTTTTTATAAAAATTCTTATCAGATCAAAAATAAAACAACAGAAACTTTGGTCAAATAGTTTTTCTAAATGTGACAAAATGTTTAAAACACAGAATCATGAATCTGGAAGAAGATAAGATTAAAATCTTATGCATATTTTGAGAATCACTCAATGAAACTCGCAATTCAACTATGAGTGTGTTTTTATTATCAAAGATAATTTGAGATTGGACAGCAGGGAATAATATGCTGATTTCCCGTTATTTGTTATAGTATTTGATAATTGATAATTCAAAAATAAAAGTTCATCAGAATCAATATAATAAAATTAGGGTTAAATTAGTTGGAATAGTCTCATTTAGAATTAAAAAAACTGACTGAAGTTGGAGTGGAAAATCATTTGAGTATTGCCTTTATGTCTACAGTAGTTTTTTAATGTTTGGTTTGTCAAAACTAATAACATATTGGGAAAAGGATGTAGAATGTTTAAACCTACACAAATTTCGATAATGATCG
The DNA here is from genome assembly GCF_029784155.1 of Uranotaenia lowii. Lineage (NCBI taxonomy): Eukaryota > Metazoa > Arthropoda > Insecta > Diptera > Culicidae > Uranotaenia > Uranotaenia lowii. The sequence goes on from NC_073692.1 coordinate 134,512,573, forward strand.
AAAAGCTAACAATAATTTTGTATTATTCATACTTATACTTATGCTTAGGGGAGAATGAGGATACTTGTTCCCTGGAGATACTTGATTCCTTAGCTATATCTCGAAACTGGAGTGTCTTACAAAGATCAAATGTTCTAGAAAAATGTGCCAAAATGAGCAAAATAACAATGCTTGTAGTTTAAAAAATGTTAACAAAATAATTGTTTGAGTAATTGAACTTTGTTTGAAAAATTTCACAAAATGTAACTTGAAGATCTTTTTTCATCACTTTAAAATGTTCCTTACATGGGAAAATTATGAAAAAAATATTTGTTCCAATGTATCAATCGTTTGAGCGTAAAATGAACTTCATAATGCCATATTTTCAAAGTAATGGAAAAATCTCAACTTTTTCCAGGAAAAGTTTTCTAAGATGTTGATTATGGGTACAATTGATCCCCTAGAGTTGGGTACAATTGATCCCCCTTCCAAACGGCATATTCTTCTTCTGAATTGATCGTTATGATTGCTGATTACGAATTTACTAATATTTATCCAAAAACTAATATTTATCAAGCAATTATCTGAAGAAAAGAGATAAAATAATTAATTTTCTCTTAATTATAAAAAGTAGCGCCTTTAAGTATGCAATGTTATAGCGTTGAGACAAAGTTATAGAATTTTCTTCTTATGTCTGCTATAACTTGTGAAATGAGAACAAACATGACCAAAATAGTCAATTAACATTCTATCTTGGGGTTTTGTTTGATTTTTATACAAGGATTAGGGCTTCCTGAATAAAAGATCAAGTCTCCTTCAATAGGGGATCAAGTCTCCCCTAACTTCAGAAAAATCGCCATGTTTTTACTCTCACGAAAATGCTTCTAGTTCATCAACGGGTGCAAGTATCGTTCTAGTTTTTGGAGCATAGAAACTTGAAGTTACAAGCTGTCAGAAAATGTCAAAGACGGCGAGTTGCTAAATTTTTCCAAAAAGATATGGTGAAAATAAGAAAAGGGGATCAAGTATCCCCACTCTCCCCTATAGGGGAGAGTGGGGATACTTGATCCCCTTTTCTTATTTTCACCATATCTTTTTGGAAAAATTTAGCAACTCGCCGTCTTTGACATTTTCTGACAGCTTGTAACTTCAAGTTTCTATGCTCCAAAAATTAGAACGATACTTGAACCCGTTGATGAACTAGAAGCATTTTCGTGGGAGTAAAAAAATTGCGATTTTTCTGAAGTTACGGGAGACTTGATCCCCTTTTAAGGAGACTTGATCTTTTATTCAGGAAGCCCTAATCCTTGTATAAAAATCAAACAAAACCCCAAGATAGAATGTTAATTGAATATTTTGGTCATGTTTGTTCTCATTTCACAACTTATAGCATACATAAGAAGAAAATTCTATAACTTTGTCTCAACGCTAATATTTTTGCATACTTAAAGGCGCTATTTTTTATAATTTAGAGAAAATTAATTATTTTTGCTTTTTCCTTCAGACAATTGTTTGATAAATATTAGTTTTTGGATAAATATTAGTAATCTCGTAATCAGCAATCATAACGATCAATTCAGAAGAAGAATATGCCGTTTGGAAGGGGGATCAATTGTACCCATTTCTAGGGGATCAATTGTACCCATAATCAACATTTTAGAAAACTTTTTCTGAGAAAAGTTGAGAGTTTTCCATTGCTTTGAAAATATGGCATTATGAAGTTCATTTTACGCTCGAACGATTGATACATTGGAACAAATATTTTGGTCATAATTTTACCATGTAAGGAACATTTTAAAGTGATGAAAAAAGATCTTCAAGTTACGTTTTGTGAAATGTTTCAAACAAAGTTCAATTACTCAAACAGATATTTTGTTAAAATTTTTTAAACTACAAGCATTGTTATTTTGCTCATTTTGGCACATTTTTCTATAACATTTGATCTTTGTAAGACATTCCAGTTTCGAGATATAGCTAAGGAATCAAGTATCCCTAGGGATCAAGTATCCTCATTCTCCCCTACAGTGTGCATTCCAAATTTTTCAATTTTTTTTACTATCCAAGCCCCCGTTATTCTAGCTGTTGTAAAAATCGCAACAAAAATAAATTGTAATAATGTAACTCCTAAAATATTTTCTTTATTTATTAAATAAGAGTAAGTGATTTATTATGTATTGTGGGCATCCTCGATTTCCCGGATTTATTCGGACATAAACGGGGTTTCAAGGTAAAGTGGCCTGGACAAATTGAGCAAACTATGATCTGACTCAAATAAAAAACTCAAATTGGTCTAAATTTTCTTAAGCTATTTTCATCCAAATTTTTAGTTTTGTTAGTTTTGAAAACGATTCGACGTTGTTGACAAGTTTCAAAATGAAATTATAATTTGAGGTGTTTGGTGTTGATCCTTTTGTTATCCCTTTGATCACTGCTTGATTATGATTATGTATACAAAAAAATTAAACCCAAATACCCAGATTTTTCTAGGTTTTGAAAATAGTTGTACTGATTTGCCCAGATAATTAATAAAATAAAGGACTTCAATTTGTTGCTAGGTAAATAAAATTATATACGAAATTGGTAAATTTATCTGGTTTATTTTACCTTCTTTCTCTTTTCCCAAAGATGCTAACTATCAACTTTGGACAAGCTGGAAGAATCAATCAACTATATCCAGTTGATTTGAAAATTTATGGTTTTTCGCAGCAGTTCTAGGCATCTCTAAGCGGTTATTTTAGTATTTTATCATAAAAATTTAATGTAGTTTTGAGAAATCATCAAAGGTGTTTTGACTGAAATCAGCGATATCGGGTTTTTTGGAATTTTAATTTAACGGTACTAATTACTGCACAAGACGTTTATATATTCAACACAAAACGAACTTAAAATTAATTAATTCATTTTTATTAATTATGTTATAATTGAAAACTTTATTAATTAATCAAATGAAAGTTTTAAACATTACTTTTCATAAAGTATACTTTTAATAAAAAAAAAAGTTTCCCATAAAATATATGAATTTTTTTTTCTTCATCACATACATTTTTTTAATTTTTTCTAAGTCTGATATCTGTGGTGCGTTTAATATTCAAGATAATGATTTGAAAAACTGGAGGTATATATCTTAGTCAAATTTTAAGCTATTATCAAGTAAAAATAAAAAAACGATCCGGTAAAGTTCAATTTTTGACTTTTTGACAATTAAAACCCCATAGTGCATTTTTTCACTGTGTATTTATAAAAGAGTGAAATTAATGGTGAAGAGACCGAATTCAATCACCTTAATATAAACTTCAACTTACTCAGTTTATGTTATTCTTGAAACTATTGGGTTTGTTTTGAAATTTAATTATTCGGAGATTTGAATGATATGTGTTTGTCACTTCATTCGTGTCTTTAATATTTAGGTAATGCATAGTGCTTTTTGAAACAACAATAAGGCCGGAACAAATATCAATTTCTTCCTTGTCACCCCTCGCCCCCACCCCTTCCTAATTGCCAAAAAACACACCAAATAAAGTTTGAAGTATTTTCAGGAAATTACGAAAAATTAATCAAATATTCGAAGATTACAAGGGCAAAAAAACGAATTGTAAAAGATAGGAGTATTATCATCTTTTGCATCATTTATTTCCATGAATTTTACAATAAAAATTACTTGATTTATAGGTTTTGAGCAATGATTTAGTATATAATTTTGTTTCATACAAGCTGTCGTGCAATTTCTTTCAGTTTATTGGTTTTTTTTGCATTGCTTTTTATTATTCCCACTTCGCGATGTTCTAACTCCGAGTGACAAAAGAAGGATTTGAAATTTGTTGAAATTACGGAATTCGAGTCAAATATTAGCCGAAAATGTTATAGATAATATTTCAAATAATATATTTTTGAGATTTAAAGAAACATTTTCATGGTTTTTTCAAAACTTTATTTGTATTCATGTGTGAGATAAGAGATATCTATATCAAATGTTTTTTAAATAGTTTTTTCGTTGGAAAATTGCTGATGTTCTTAGAGGTTTGGAAAATATAACAAGGAAGGGGGGAAATATATGAAAATTGGTTTTCTGATGTACGCGGATGAGCAATACACGGTTCGAAAGATCTTGACGAAAGTCACTTCGGAACCAAAAAAAAGTTTTCTTTATAAAGTCAGTTCAAAACTGACGCTAAAAACCATCTGCATGTTGACCAAATTTTCAAATTGGCCAAATAGGCGAAAAACTTTTTGCGATTATTTTCCTTGAAATAATTCAAGTTCTTCAATTTATTAGTCTTTTCTCCCACGGCCTAAAAAAACTTTTCCTTGTCTCGTCAAAACCTATCTATCCATAGGGGAGAGTGGGATACTTGTTCCCATTTTCTTGTTTTCATCCCGATCAGAAGAGAAAAACAAAATTATATCAAAACAAAATATTTTTATATTCAACTTTTTCATATCCAAATGAGAGTGCCCGTAGGATGTTAAAATATCACAGATTATATAAAAAAGTCCATGCAATAATAACTATATTATATCACCCTTTGATAGTATTAGTTAGATTATAACTCAATCAGATATGATATTGAAAACCAGGCTGTGCGAACAAGGCGGGGGTAGGGGGGGAGGGGTTATGGGTTTAACTCCCCTTCCCTCATGGAGGGTTTTTCCAAGGAAATTTTGAAATAATTGATCCTAAACTGTGTGTAAAAATAATGTTAACAAACATGGCTGACAATTGGCTTGTCTCCGGCGGAATTTAGTCTAGGAATATCACTCTAGACTCAGACATTTCCTTTTGAGACACTGTATGACGTTTACGAATTGATATTAATATTGTAAATTTCGATTTGCAATTTAATAATCACTTTGTATTGCAACTCAAATCTTAAAACTCGAACTTTACCTAGTCTTTAGAATGGGTTTTTTATTAAGAAGTGTAACTTATCATGTTCAGAATTTTAAATCAACATTTTTAATCTGAAAATTTAGTCATTTAATAGTCATCTACTTAGTCATCTTATACTAATACTCAACAAGTTGGTATGACAAGTCACATATGACAGGTGACAGGTATCTTCCAAATGCTCAGCTCTACACTCAAAAGGGTTTTGATAAATTGCATAAAGGCAAACAATTTCCTTTTTTCGAGGTGCAAAAAATTAAGATGTCAATTTTGGCTGTCCTGAATAGGAAAAATCTTTTGAGAAATTTTCGCACCTCTTTGCTAAAACTCTAGTACATTGAAAAAATATTTAAAAATAAAGTTTTTGAATCAATTATCACTTTCCCCAAGACCGCATGTAATTTTGACGTGTTTGAAAAAAGTTATAAATTTTTTTTTGGTTTACTTTTCAAGATTCTGTAAAATAAGTTATAACTTATAAACTTATAAGTTATAAGAGTTATAACAATAAATGCTGTTATAAAAATAAATGAGTTATAGCAATTAATGAGCTTCAAGCACATTAAATTTTGGATTTTTCTTAAAATAAAAATCAAAACGTTATGTAGGCTTCAAAAATTTAGTTAAAGAATTAAAACCTTATGTTTAAACTTTAATTTTTAATGTCAGGAATACTTGAAATAATATCGTTTTAAATTTTAGACTGGAGCTTTTAAGAGAATCGGTCTTTGAAAAAAGAATATCTATTTAAATATTAGTCCTTGATTGAATGAAATATAATGAACATATTCAGAATCTCATTTATTTTACTTTTATCCTACTCAAATCGATTTATTTTTAAAATTTTAAACACCATATCAACGAAGCTAGAGGGGATAAATAAAATTTGACAAATGATTCGAAAACCATCATTTTTTCAAATAAATCATTAAAACATAGGCACCAAAATGCTACTCCCTGGATTTATTATTTGAATTTTATAAAGACGTTTTTATAATGGTTAGACGTTTTCATATGAAAAATTTCCTTTTGGGTATGCTGTTGAAAAACTAATCTTTACATCTTCAAATTTTGTTCAATTTACAAAAAAAAATTTCCTTAAGTATTGTTTTTTTTTTCATTTTTCAAAAAGAATTTTTATATCAATCCTAACATTATTTTTAGTAAGCTTATCTTTGTTTTTTCAATTCTGAATTGTTTGTTCTGAAAAATTTATTTCCTTGGAAGCCTACCAATCTGATTTTTAAATAAGAAAATCATTGTTTATTCCTTTTGTTTTTCCATTGACGAGACCAACTATTCTGAATTTAAAACTACAAACGTTTCAGTTTTGTTCATTATCTTAAATCCACTTTTTTAAATGATAAAATTCAAAAATTCATTCGAAGCATCAACTAAAAAGCTAAATTTTAACGGGCAATTTCAACTCAATTAGAATTTGATTTGTGCTAATTTCGAGTTTCTTATTTTAATTTTTATCAGTTTCTTATACAAGAAATCGAATTTCCTAACCTGTACTTTGGCAGTATAAGCTTCCAATTATGACTTGAGCATTTGAAATGATTATTGTGAACCTCAAAAATGTTCTTTTTTGGCCTTTTATTTTGATAACTGTAAGAATTTGAATAGAAAAAAAAAATGTTTTTTTTTCAGAATTTGATCACTTGGACTCTAGAAATGGGATCGAAAATTCACATTTAAAATCGTGACTAATTATTTTTCGTAACTCAAGATATTTGCGCGGAATTTTTCTATCAACCATTCAAGTGGAAATGTAATACGAAATGTGAATTAGGATGATTAATAATCAATTCTCGCGTTAGCTTTCGTTACGTCGTATGAAACATGTTAAGAATTCACAGAAAACTGGTGCAAAACATATCAAAATAACTTTCAAATTTGTTCTTCACATAAAGAATATGTTCACCAGGCTACACATATTCTGAATGGAAAGAACTTACGACTAGTTTATGTAAGTTTTTGTATTTTTTCGTAATCAAACTTTTCGTTTAAATTTTGTTTCATTCGACGTAATGAAAGCTGAACCGAGAATTATTATTATCGTTTTGCTTATCAAATTTCAATCATGATTAATTTAATTTAAGTTTTTAAATTCGGAACTACTTTCCTTTAAAATTCTTCTAAGTTTTAAATATTGTATTTCTCCACACTAAATCTTATGACCGAAGCTATAAATTTCTAGTTCAGAACAAGTAACGTCAGTTTGAATAATTTTAAATGACTGACCAGAGTGTTCGATAACTTGCTAGTGGACTGTAAAAACTAGCTTCGAACCACAAAAAATCACAGCACTTTACTTAAAACACCTTTCCCACCGTGGAGGAACAATTTTTTTTCTCAATATTCGAGTTTCGGACGGGTTATAATAATTGGCGTACGCGCTCGTGTTTGGTTTTAAACAAACACAAACACATACATGATCTCAATGAAACTTGATGTTTCCTCGAAGAGATTCCCTTTTCTTAATTCTAAGCGTACATCTTTCGAGGATATGATGGCTAACATCTTACAAATGCTAAAACCACCAACCCACAGAAAGTGTACTATGTATATGTGCCGTGACCGGGATTCGATCTCATCCCCGCTGGCTTAGAAGACTTGAAGGCTATCCTCTACGCCACGGACTGGCGGCTGGTTGGATCTAAACTTTGAATCTGATTTATTTTAAACCGCATCAGTAACATTAACCTCATTTTTTGAGTTTATATCATTTGGTCACAAGTAGAAATATGGTTTTAGAAACAAATTTCCTGTTCATTTTTGGTATTGTGAACACAAAAAATGACAAAAATTCGAATCTTGCATACAAGCTTTTATCTAATAATTAATTTCCAAATTTGAAAACTGCAAAATTTTTGAAAGAGTAGCACGATGAACAAGAATAAATACAGAAACTTTTTACATTAAACTAAGCAGGGACAATAATGTCGTAAACAGACAACGAGATTCATCTTAAATTAACACACGCTGACACACAAATGTAAACGCAAAAACAAGCTGAGCCAGAACAAATTAGAATGTAGACAAAAGCCAGTAACTTGTAAGTTTAAAACAAGAATTTCAATTTAATTATTAATTCGTAAATAATAAATATAATTTTAGTGTCCAACTGAAAACGTTTTGGTAGAAAACGTTTTCTAATTTGTAAAACTCGTCGATAAAATTCAAAAACAATACATCGCGGTGATTCAACTTATGAACATTTTAAAAACCTTTTCTGGAAAAAGTTGAGAGTTAACCATTGCTTTGAAAATATGGCATTACAAAGTTCATACTAAACTCTGATGATAAACATGTTGAAATGAATATTGTTGTAATAATTTTCCATTTCCGAAACATTTTAACCCTCCAAAACCGATCGGGTCCATATGAACCGAGGCGCAGATTCAAAGCAATCATCATTCCAATATACTGAAGAACTGAGTTCGTTAAGAGCCCAAGTATGTTCTATAAAATTTATAATCAAACTATCGAAAAAAACTTAAATTTAGGTTCAGAAAATCGGTTCATTGAGAAATGAGATACAGCGAAGTAACGACAAAATTTGATGTCTTTTTTTTTACCGGAGATCCAGGATAGAGGTCAAAATGTTCATCGGACCCACACATTTATTCATCGTCTGATAAATGTGAAGACTGTAAAGCTGTCATAAATTATAAGCAAATTTTTCACACATAGTTCAATAGCATAGTTGTTTTGCTCTATTTGGCACATGTTTCCAGAACATTTCATCTTCGTAAGACATTTCAGTTTCGAGATTTAGCTAGGGAATCAAGTCACCCCAGGAATCAAGTCTCCTTATTCTCCTCTACATACCTATTCTAAAAATTGTAGAATTATTTTTCGAAGTGGTACAACTCTTAAATGAAGCAACCTATTTACGAAATATTACAAACATAATGTTTTGAATTAAAATAGAAACTGAAAATATTTCTATTTTTATGTATGTTCATCGTGGCTCAAAATTCGAGGAACTGGAGGTTTCAGGTGGAATTGAACGCCAAGTGAACTCATGACGTTCAATTTCTTCAAATTCAATTTCTAATCGCAAATGCACCAATAATGCTGTTCCCAACTATCACCAATTAAGAAGGGAATAACCGTTTGTTCTATTCTCATCCATCCTTCGTTCATAACTTTCCCGAGTTCACCAAAAACGCTTAGAAAGGACGATCATGTGAAGCATAAACTCAACAACAGCATGAACAGCTTTGTCCATACAACATGATCTGAACATGTTCCACAAAAATATGCTGCTGTTGCTGTTGCCTATCGAAAGGCGCAAGATCGTTGCTAAGTAGGTATGCTGCCAAAATGATGGACTTGTGCGAACGAGGTGAATTTCGAAACCAGAAAGCATGCGGAAATAATATTTTGAAGTTAGAATTGAATATATATTTTCTGGAAAACTGTATGTTCATTATTTAAATTCCAGTTAAAAATAATCAAATTTGCCATAGGTAGGATTATTTTATTGGCTTCATCAGTGAGATTCTGGAAAAATGAAAGAATTGAAATTTAAAAGACGAATAGAAGATTATTAGAAAAGCTGTTAAAAAGTGTTAGAAATGAGCGAAGTGCATTTTTAATAGAAGCTTGAAACATTGAGTTGGTGATGGATAAAAGTCTAGCATGTGATTTTTATCATCTATTAAAAATGCAACTCGCTCTTTAGCTTTTCTTCAAAAACTTATAGCTTTTCTTCTCATCTTCTAAATATTCTTTCATTCCTCTTACAAGAATATATTTCACCGATGAAGCCAAAATAAAAATCTTATAAAAAAATGATTGGTGATTGCTCTATATCATTAAAATTGTCTTAATGTTCAAATTTAATCTGCATTTCATGGTTTCCGGTTTTTTTTTCGATATGCTACCTACTTGATTTTTGGGAATTGATGTCCAAAGTTTTAGAAAATCATAATACAATCCTCTTCATGAATCGATTTCAAACTCCGTTATAAGTGAAGGATAAAAATTTCATTACCCTTCACTCTCAGAACCTCTAACGATATGTGATGAAAGTGCATACATTTCATAAGCAAATTCTCTTTATTGCTTTTCAAAGATGAATCGCTGAAGCCCTCCCCACACCTGAAGCGCGAACCATACCGGATGTACCTAAATCAATTCAAATGAAAAATTCAAGGATCACACCCATCTGCAACACGTGCGGATTGGCATCTTTCATGGCATCAAAGTTGAGTGCCCGGAAGTAGAAAGATTCACGTTTTCCGTGGGGAATGTGTTTTGAAAATATGACAACAAGCTTTAAAAACTGTTTTAAAAATGAACATTTTGAAATTTATTCATTTATAATTTTTTTTCAATTAGGTATGATCATTTCAGGAGTCTTTTGAAAAAAATAAAATAAAATTTAACAGTTTCCTTTTCAAAAACATGGTTTCTGGAATCGGACAGATTGATAATTGAATCGTTTCCGTCGCAAGGATTACTTAAAATTACCGCCAAATGTTATTCGCCGAAAATGGAATAATTTTTCAAACGCATAAGGATAAAAGAATTGTTTTCTTAAGACCAGCACACGTGAAAGGCAGTCAACTGTTTTTTGATTAGCTTCGAAACAAAAACTCAAAGCTTGAGTTATCCTAAATATTTTTCATGGAAAGACAATGGTTCAAAGCTTCTTGAACGTATGACATTTGGACGTTTCGTGAGTCGTATCACGTGTTTTGGCCTGCGCCTGTTAATTTTCCATGAACAATTTAATTGCAGAGTACTGAACTCTTGTGAGGAAAAAAAGGAAAAAAAAAATCTCATAGATTTGTTGAAGAAAGCCTAATTAAAAAGAAAAGAATTCTGAGCAAGGTTTCCAAAATCACAGAAAAATCCATAATTTCAAAGAATTTAGAGCAAATTTTCATCTCAGATTCTGTGTCACAGAACACAGAATTTTGGCAATATTCACAGATTTTTTTTAAATACGTATTTTTAAAGTTATATTTTTTATTCAGGATAAATTTTGGATTTTTAACTTTGTATTGGAAAATTATGATGAGATTGTTAATTTTATTTGAATTGATTTTCCTCAAGTAAAATGTAAAAAAGAGACCATATTATTCATTAATTTTTGCTGAACGTTTTTTCCATCCCAGAAAACCATCACAGAATTTTTGGGGTAAAATCATACAAAGTGATAATTTTTTTTCAAAAACACAGATTTTTTTTTTCGGCGATCTGATTTCAGGGCTCATACACAATTTAAATTAAAACTTTTTGTTGATTTTCAAAAACTGCAAAAAACACGAATAATTTTGATACTTTTAAAGGACTAACTTCCGGAATGCATCGTACTGGTTTTTCAGAAACCAACCTTGAACTTTCCCTAGAAAAAAAAAAAGGTCAAGGCGTGAACCTGAATCTAAAATTCACCGGAAAACTAATACTTTCCATCAAATTTCTCCCTATCAGTTCAGTTTTTTGAAGCCACTCGAACACCTCGAAATTGAATTGCAGTCAATTTTCGATGCTCGATCGAATGCTCTCTAGAAAACGTTGCAGTAGCAAATAAAAAAGAAAATTCTCAAACCCTTCCTTCTCTTCCGTTTCAATAAAACATCTTTGCCGAGTGGTGCCCCGGAAAATAAATGTAAACTTATACACCGGAGTTATGCTGGTGCTGCGTTAGATGAACTCGAGAAGCTTTGCCGCTGCAGGCGGAACCAAGAATTGCATAAAACTGCAGCAGAAAAGGTGCTTTTGTGGAATGTGAAATGCGATTAAGCTCAACTGCAGCTCAACAACTATGATGGAACATTTGCCGGAAGGATACCTTTCAATGGGTTGATTTATTCCGTCTTTTTTGTTGCTGTGAAGTAGGAAAAGTGTTACTTATTCCGGGTAAGTTATTCGACTTGTAAATTGCTTCCACTGTCGAGTTTCGAAAGATTGTTTCCAGAATGGGATGAACGATTGAAGGTTGTTTGAGATTCTCAAAAGCAATTTTTAGAATGGTTCCACTAAAAATTTTAGATGCGTATTAACAATGCAAAAATTAAATCTAAACAAGATATAAGTAAGTTTCACAAGTTCTGATTAGAAAATGAACTAAAACCATCTGATACCAGCCAGTAAACGAAGCCAGTAATATGCAGTTTAGGACGAATAAAATGTACAGTGTCTTCCAACCCCATTTTACGCATTCGAGAACATAATCGCAAGCATAAACAGCATAAACGAGCAGCATAAAAAAGGTTCCACACAGCTACGATCGCGAGGCGACACGCAGCAATTCAATATCGGAAGAAGCATAAAGGGATTGTTGCTGCTACTGCTGTTGCCTATCCAAAGGCGCAAAACCGCGGCCGTGCTGTCAGTGATGGTTTATGTCGACGGATGTCGAATGGTGGTTTCACGTGGGTGGAGCTTGGTGGGAAATAGATAAAAATTAACCATGAGGATGCATGAATTTCTTTTGTTTAGCGGAAGCTTTATCGCTTGAGCGTTTCGTAAGAAGAGGAGATATTGGCATTTTGAAGAAAAAAGGTGGTGAAATAATTGCCATGGAGTTGGAATTCATTCAGTAATTTAGGCAAAATGATGATAACAGAAATGAACGCTGAAAAAACATGTGATGATGGTTTCATAATAGGGATACCACACGTACCTACTCTCTTAAGAAAACCTGTACTTTTTTTCGATCAAGAAATGGGCGTACTATTTTTTTGTGCAATTTAATGAAATGTTCTCTTTTTTTTGTCGAAAGACTATTTTATCAAAAGGACGAACATATTTCTTATATTTAATGAAGTTTGAGTACCAGATCACTTAAGAGAAATGTTTAAATGCCTCTTACAAAAGAATGTAAGAATGGAAAACATAATTTCGTAGGAAATATGTATACATACATACGCGTCTATTTAAATTTTTTTTTTTTGAAACGCAGTCCTGTGCAGTTTCTGTTTTTAGTCAGTCGACCTAGTGGCTACAAACAGCATCTATGCATGTTTTGTGTGGTTTTAGGTCCAAATATTACTACCCCTTCTAGAGTGTTCTATCCCGGGAAACGCTTTAAACAGAAATTCCCGAAGCCGATAAATAATGCTAAATTACTTAAAATTTGCACGATCTAAATTGGAAAAATCGATCAGGTTGAGAAAGGAACTTGATAGTTCTACCTTAATGTATAGCTTAGACCAGCGGTCGGCAACCTTTTGAGACAGAAGAGCCAAAAATTGCAAATTAAGGAAATTTCCAAGTTTAAAAGAGCCGCAATTCAGTTTATCCTTACTACAAATAATAGTGATCGCTAAGATACATTGCAGTCTGATGTGAACTCAGTTTTGTTATTCTTTTTCATATCGCCACAGATTTTCGTTGTTTTGTTGGCAAACGGAAGCGATTTTCTTTCTTCTGAATAATACATTTTCAAAACGAGTACAACTTAGTAACTTGAAATTTTGGCGATTTGCCATTGTGTCCTGATATAATTTATCATTTGAAACTTTTCTGCAATTCTTTTCCAACACCTATTCCTAGATTAAAAAGATAGACTTTCGATGTATTCTGTTGAAATATTATGAAGAAGCATTGACAATTTCATATCATAAAAATGCATACTAATAGAGGTTTATCAATATAAAAAATTCTAAATAGGGTTTGACAGTATTATTTTTTTCTTCAAATTCTACGAATAAGCCTAAAAATTTTTGGTTTTGAACATCCGTTAAAAGCCATTGAGGTTCATTTATTTTTTATGCAGATAAAACTATCATTTTGAAAAGATAAATATTCAAATATATTTTTGGCTTTATAATGAATACCTAAACCAAAAAATTTTAATTCAAAAATGATAAGGATTGAAATAATTAGTTAAAATTTACCAAAATTTAACGATCGGTCGCGAGATGTGGTCTGATAATAATACGGTTATAAATTATTTTTATTACAAGCAAATCTTAAAAATAATGTCTTAACCTCTGAGTCTCAAATATATCATGGATTTAGATTGATCCTTCTGTCAAAGTTTCTATAAATTCTAATCACAAATTCATATTTTAAACTTTTAAACAATTTAATCTATTTGATTTTTCGAACAAATATTTTAATTTGATGATTGATTTCTCAGTTTACGCTTGCGAATGTTAAACATTAAAGTAGTTTGTTAGCGGTTCCCTGCTCGAAAATGTCAACCGATTTTAATGATATAAGATTCGTTGTGTGAATAATTTATTTTTATTTTTCAATATTTCCAACAAAACAATTTGAAATATTTCAAACAGTCAAAAACATATTTTTTATTTCTTGACAGATTTGCTGTATTTTAGCGTATCTTGGATTTTTGGAATCGTCATCCGATGATTGTAGAAATATACTGGGGTACAATAAAAATTTTAAAAGCTATCTCAGATCTTCCTTTGTCTTTGCTTCGCTGTATTTCATTTTTCAACATTTTTTAAACTCAAATTTTAGCTTTTTGGCGGTATTTTGATCATCACTCCATAGAACAAACCAAAACCAAAATTCTGATAAAAACTTAGAAATCAAAATCAACTTTTAAAACATTCATGACGTTTTTAAAATAATCGCAGAAACGTGATAAAAAATGAAGTTTAGAATCAAAAAAGGATGTAAAAGTTGTATAAAATATAGTTGTATAAAATATATTAACCCTTCGTTTCATAAAGTTACAAATATGCAACAATTAATTAAAACTGTTCTAAACTTCACATTTAGCTAAAAAGTAAATTTTTTTTTCGATAGGAATAATATTTATAATTTCAAGATCACGTTCAATTAAAAAAAAATATTTTTAGTGTTTATAGGAACCAAAAAAACCCACTTGAATCTGAAAAATATGGAAAGTGGAAAAAGCCTAATTTTTCAAATTTTTGGCCTAGTGTAATTCATATTGAGAATTTTTTTTTCGACTCAAAAAAAATATTTTCGTATTCCCACTAAAGTAATTTACATAATAAACAAAATTTGAGATTTTTTTTTTGTTTTTTCTCTGATATAATGGGTTTTCAATAACTGTTGCAAATATGCAACACCATGCAACGGTAGTACCCTAGGTAGTTATATGGGTTCCATAGTGTGTTTTCGAAACTTGCATCGTTAAACAGTGTATTTGTTTCCCGATGACAATGTTTTCGTTATAAATGATTTATTATCATGTTCAGGCCGTATTTAGAGGAGGGGGGGATGAGAAAAATTGCCCCCCCCCCTGAATAAAGAGGGCCCCCGAGGTGAAAAAAATAAAAGTTTTGCTCTAAACCGTTATCAAAACTAGAAAAATATTATAAAAAGTTCAAAATTTATCAAACTTTAAACTAGAACGGGTCCGAATAATTAACTTATTTGGGATTTGTAATTCAGCGTATGTAAAACACATTATTTTGATTTTTTTTCCGCGGCCCATTGGTATAACAAATACATATTTTGAATAAAAAAAAATGTCGGATGCCTTCACAACTTGCAAAATAAGCATACACCAATTTTCAAAAGTTCTATATTATTCAACGTGATTCAAACTCAAGTACGGGGCTTTATCCAGAGAGTTTAAAAATCTAAAAACAAACAACGAATACGCTTTTTTTATTTTTCCACTTGAAAATTCAGTACTATCTGCCAACATTCGATAACCGAGGTTTGAAGTATTGTTTTGCTTTTTTTTTTCTTAGAGATGAAGGAATGATTTGATTGAAAATTACAATGCTCATTATTTTTTACTAAAGTATGAGCCGTTTCTTATTATCAATCGACGAAAAATGCTCTTTATTTATACTATTCAACTTTTTCCTGGAAGCTCTGGAAGTTGATTTTAATTTGAAACTTTTTGTTCTTGAATTTAGTTTTATTTTTATTTCTTTTTTATTCTTAAACTGATTTCAAGTTTGAATTCTAATTTTAGAATCATGTTCCAAATTCTAATGCTCATTCCGAAGAAATCTTTATTGTTCTTTTAATTTTGCCAACAAATGATATTTAATAGTTTAATGTAATTTGTAATTGGATCATTCCTTCAAAACTAAATTGAGACTTTGTTCTTCAATATCAAGTTTGTTTATTAAAACTGGCATATAGTTATGGTATGATTTAAGATTAAGAATCTTTATCAGAACCAATTTAAATACGTTTTCGGAATTGATATGTGTTGATTTGTTCAAGGTTATGTTCAGAAAAGTTGTATAGGTAAGAAGCTTTCCATTTTGCCGCCGGTCGTGGCCTAGAGGATAGCGTTCCAGCCATCTAAGCCAGAGTCCATGAGATCGAATCCCAATCACGACACATATAGTGCTCTTTCCGTGGTCTGGTGGTAAGATGCTAGCCATAAAATCCTTGAAAGATGTACGCCTTAAAGTTAAGTAAATTAGATCTCTTCAAAGAAACATGAAGTTTCACTGAGATCCTATATGTGTGTGTTCGTTTTTTTAGCACCTTCAAGCAAACGTAAGAAATAATTTCCTCAGTAGGTGGTATATTATCGCATAACTACTCCTAGCTAATTTCTCGAGAGTCTTTGTAGTCTAGTGGATAAGCTGGTGCGAGTCTGGTTCCGATGTGCCAGGCTGGGTTCGATTCCCGATATCGGCGAGACAACTTTTGGGTTCAAATCCCATAAGAAGCCGACAGGTAAGATGTGTTTCCTCTTATAACTGATTATATGAATGTTTAACCAGCTGCCAGCTGGCCAGGTATATGCACGGATGCCGGAATACCTCTAAGTAACCTGATTGACTCGTTCTTCCAAAATATACCTACATACGAAGCCACGGTGTCGGTTCCAGAATGCATGAGAGCACATACTTAGGCAGAAACTGCGGTGAATCCGTGCACCCATGGTGGAAAATCAACATACATAACTACTCCCAGATAAATTCTTAACTTTCCGGTGTCCAGAAATCTAGATTTGCGAAGTTCCTGTGCGAAAACTATGATTAGTGCAAAAGAAATTAGGAATAAGCATTTATTTCCAGTTGTCAAGTGAGAAGAAAAAAAGGTGTAACCGTTTCATGTTGTTGCAAATATGCAACAATTAATATTTTTGCTAAATAACCGAATTATGTGAAAATAATATTTTTTCCTTATTTTTCCCTTCATGTATTCATCATTGCGCACTATTGAGAATTTTTTCGAGAAAAAATAAAAAATCATGAAATGAAGGGTTAAAGTTTTTGGAAGAACATTTTTTTTTACTAAATATAGTTGCTCCTTCGAATGAATACCTAAAATCATTCATATTATTTATGAAATTCTTAAATTAGATCCAGCACTCAGCTCCCGGTTTGCAAAAATTATTTTTTAACAAACTTGAAAATTTGTTCATTTGAACTTATGTTCAAAATTAGAACGAAATGCTTCATGGATTTAAAAAAGAAATTATGAGATGGGACTCAATATCTGTAAAAAAAGTTTTAAGAAAGAAATTTTAATTCACATAACAATTATAATCAGAGTTCTAAGCATTATTAAAATCATCATCTGATGTTCATATTTAAGCAGAACGGTGGTAAAGCAAATTTATTTTTAAAATATTCAATTCAAGAAAAACAAACTCTATTTCATAATCTCAACAGTGAGGACTGTATTTGACGATAAAAAAAATGCTCGGTATTTATCCGATTAAATCAGAACAACAAAGAAAACAAATCCAACGGAAAACTTCCCGTACCACCAAATAATATTTTTTCCAGGTTTCCAAATGCTGTATCAGACTTTTATGAAGAACATTAACTGATTTCTAAATCTCAACTTGGTTACAAATTGACAAGATGCTGTTAATTTGTTCTATAGTAGTTGTTTTTTTGGTTTTTTTTATCCTGGGAAATATTATCTGAACTGACGGAAAACTAATGTTGCGTCCGTTTACTCTTGAAAATTTCGTGTATTTTCAAAATTTTCACACATTGAGCTAAAGAGCCGCAATTATACACCCAAAGAACCGCATGCGGCTCGCGAGCCGCAGGTTGCCGACCTATGGCTTAGACAATAACATTCTATTCTCTAACAACTGTTTAAAAGATTGAATTTGTTAAAAATGATTTTTCGTTCGAAAACTAAGAGTAAAAGTGAAAAATGACAGAGAATCTACAAAACCATATAATTCCTTTAAAGAAGCGCTACGAAAAGAATCTGAATGTTCTGTTTTGCAAAATTCATCGTTAAGAACTTCCGTTTCGCAAACTGTTGACAGAAACAAAATTATCTGCAAAGAAATAAAAAAAATTGAAACGAAAGGATAGTTATCTAAAAATTTACGAGATTTGATGAATAACTTTCTAAGTATAACTCCTATCGATAGTGAAAATTTTGTATCATTTATATTTTTTCTAATTTTTTCAACATAAATCAGTTAAGTTTGTCGGTTAAAGTACCGTAAACTGTGGGAACTTTAATCATCATGACATTTTTCAGATAATCATCATTAAATAAGAAAAAATTTTAAATATCTGAAAACTGTTTACTACGTTTGAAAGCCTATAAATTGAATTATAAATAAGCTAAATTTGGTTTTTATTAGAACATTTTTGATATAACTCAAACTATAATTTTAAAATCTTAAAATATCTGGCGAAGGCTCATAAACAAACATCTCTCCTGATCAAATTTAAGCATTTTGGAGCAAATGGGTGGTTTTATATGAAAGTTAAACTTTTTTCTTTGTTTAGTTTTAGTTTTAGTGTTATTTTTATGGTCATCTGGTGATAATTTTTGGATATTGAAAGCCCGTATAGTGAAAATGGCTACAACCCTATCAATTGGTTAAATTTAAAAAAAAGAGCATGGGAAAAGTTCGAGGACCTAGGGAATTGCGTGAAGGCAAAATTTTATTTATTTTTGAGACCAAACAAATTTGAGGTATGTTTAAAATTTTACCGCTAGATGTATGCAGCAACATTGTCCGTCTTTTGATTATAAATGTTTTTGGAAAAAAAAAAACGTTCAAAAAATTAGTTTAGTCCTAACAAAAACAACTGTTATTAATGTTTATATCTTCTGTTCTAAATGGCACCATAAGAGCAAGTTCAATGGTGTTGGGAATAAGTGGTAGAAATTTTGTCACATTTGCACATTTTGAAAATTTTGCCATGCAAAAACATCTTCAAGATCTGTGGCCTTCAAGTTTTTTAAAAACACGTGTTGTAGTTTCGCACATACGGCTGAAATAGAAACAGTGTTGTAAAAAAATACAACGCCCAAAGAACTTGAAAACACTTTTGCATGGTAAAAATTTCAAAATGTCAAAATTTCTACCACTTTTTCCCAACACCAGTGAACTTGTTCTCACAATAATTTAGAAGATGTTGAGGTACGTAAAAACCATAGTGATCAAAGTTACCTTGAAAATCGAAATCTGGTTTTGTGGCAAACATTTAATTAGAACCACTAAATGTCGTTTGAATTTACTGTAATAAATTATCATGTTTCATACTCCTCACCTCAGTAAGTGTTTTAAGACTTTTCGATATTACGAAAATGCAACCTTTTCCAAAATATTCAAAAATGAATGAAAAAAGTGGTCAAAATTCCCCCAGTTTACGGTACTTAGTTTATGAGTCTTGGGTTATTCAATTGCTAATTGAATTTTTGAGGCATTAAAAAAGTTTGAAATGATTTGCAATACTACTTCCTTAAAATGTTAAAAATACCATAATGATAAGGCTTTGTATGCGGTAGAGCGTTAAAATCTTCATTTTTAATTTTTACCGGGATCCGAGAGTTCCCGGGAACGCTAAAATGGCCGGGAAATGAATACTCTAGTTTTGACTAATTTGAAGGCGCAAGCCAAATATGCAATTATGTATTTTTTTTCTACAAGTTCTGGTTTTCGAATTACAGTAGTTTTTCGATTTTATCACGCTCAAAAAAAATTTCACCGTGAATATAGCGAAACCGTGAATTTGGCGAAACTAAAATTTAAAGTGGAAAAATATATTTTTATCGTCTTAAATGATTGATTATAACGCATTATGTAGCGCATACACTTTTGATCAATCAATTTTGATCAAAAGATGTTCACTAACACTGATTACTACATAAATTGACTATACACAAATTATTGATTTCAGTTTAAATTACTCTTCTCCATAGCTATTTTAAGATTTATTCTTGACAAAAAAGCATTTTCTCAGTCAATTACTACAGAGAATTATTTAGTTTTTATGGAAACTCAACAGTCGTTGTTTCTTACGTCAATTTAAAAAGGAAATCCAAAGAAAACTGAATCTAGAAATTATCTTCTGCCAATTAATGATTTTAATATTTTCATTCTAACTTCACATTAATCTTTGATGAACTGAAAAAAATACCTTTTGGAAAAATATTTTGAAATTTGCACAACTCTAAAAGTGTGTTTTTCGGAATTTGCTTCATGGTCAGATAACAGTTTATTTTTCATACTTTGCAGAAAAAAAATCAAAGTCTCATTTACATAATTTATGGCAAAGCTAGAAGAATTTCATCTGCATATAAAAATCAATTCAGACAACACTAAACGCTGCCAAATCAGTATTGCACATGGCACCCTCTCAAGAAGACGAATATTTAAAAAAATCAGATAAACCTAATCTCTTTTCAAGAACGCTTACAGTCACCCACATTTTTATATTATTAAATGCTTGTATACCATAACATAAACCTTGAAAAATACCATGAACAAAGACGCTCCACGCTTTTGAATGAAAATTAAGGTCCTCTAAATGGTTTCTGAATGATTTATGAAAAAGCGTGATAAAATCGAAACAATAACCGTGATAAAATCGAGCGTGAATTTGGCGAGTAGTGAAAAAATCGAATAGTGATAAAATCGAGAAACTACTGTAACTTTTAAAAGTAGGTAAAAGTGAATTTAAGAAATTTGTGCACTTTTTCAACAAAACTGTAGAATTAAACACAAGTTTAAAAATGAAAGTTTTTACGCAATAATCGACTTTTCCGAAGACCACAAGTTATTTTGACTTAGACGTAATTAAAATTTTATTTTATTTTATTTTTAATTATTCTCCGTTCTGTAAAAATGTCTTTTAGATGAAATTTCTAAAAAAAATGAATTTAGATATTTTTCAAACCATAAGTTTGCAATCTCCAACAAAGAAGTAAAACATAATAAAAAGATATCAATGTTTGATATATGGTAAAACTGTTTTTCAACACCTTCTCAGAAGAACTGGATGCGATAGACAAAATCTGACAAAAGATTAGAGTTCAGGACGCCAACATCTTCTAAAACCAGGTATAAAACATTGATAGAAAATTTGAATCCAACAGAGTGTGAAGTTATTGAGTTCTAAGTTAGAGTGACGACAATTATTTATTTACATAGTATTCCGTCTCACGACATAACTTGACGAACATAATTCCTAAAATTCACTCGGTTCATAAGAACCGTTCTCCAATTTCTCTGGCACCCCACGTTCGCCAGATCACGCTCCACTTGGTCTAACCACCTCGCTCGTTGCGCCCCCGCGCGTCTTGTTCCTACCGGATTCGTAGCGAACAACTGTTTTGCAGGACAGTCGTCCGGCATTCTCGCAACATGTCCCGCCCAGCGTATCTGGCCAGCCTTCACCACCTTCTGGATACTAGGTTCGCCGTAGAGTCGCGCGAGCTCGTGGTTCATCCTTCGCCTCCACACTCCGTTCTCCTGTACGCCGCCAAAGATGGTTCTTAACACTCGTCGCTCGAATACTCCGAGTGTACGCAGGTCCTCCTCGAGCAATATCCATGTCTCGTGCCCGTAGAGAACAACCGGTCTAATAAGCGTCATATACAGGTTACACTTCGTGCGAGGGCTAAGTCTTCTCGACCGCAGTTGCTTGTGGAGTCCATAGTAGGCACGACTTCCGCTGATAATTCGCCTCCGGATCTCACGGCTGGTGTCTTTGTCTGCGGTCACCAGTGAGCCGAGATAGACAAAGTCTTCGACTATCTCCAGCTCGTCGCCGTCGATCGTGACCTTGTTATTACTGGACAAGCGGGTTCGGTCGGTCTCGGATCCGCAGGCCAGCATGTACTTCGTCTTGGACGTATTAATCATCAACCAAATCCTTCCTGCTTCGCGTTTCAGTTTGCGGTAGATCTCCTCCACCGCCGCAGATGATCTGACGACTATATCAATGTCATCGGCAAAGCAGATAAGTTGACTGGATCTGTTGAAAATCGTGCCCCGCATTTCGCCCACCGCTCGTCGAATAACACCTTCTAGCGCCACGTTGAACATCATGCAGGATAGACCATCACCTTGTCGAAGCCCCCTGCGCGATTCGAATGAACTCGACAATTCACCCGAGATCCGCACACAGCACTGCGTTCCATCCATCGTCGCCTTGATCAGTCTGATCAGCTTCCCGGAAAAGCCGTTCTCGTCCATGATTTTCCATAGCTCGTTACGGTCGATCGTGTCGTATGCGGCTTTGAAGTCGATGAATAGATGGTGCGTAGGGACTTGGTGTTCCCGGCATTTTTGGAGGATTTGCCGTAATGTGAATATCTGGTCCGTCGTTGACCGTCCCTCCATGAAGCCGGCCTGATGACTTCCCACGAATCTGTTTGCTTGTGGCGTTAGGCGGCGGAGTAGGATTCGGGACAGCACTTTGTAGGCGGCATTGAGGACAGTGATCGCTCGGTAGTTCTAACAGTCCAATTTGTCGCCCTTCTTGTAGATGGGGCATATTACCCCCTCGTTCCACTCCTCCGGTAGCTGTTTTATGTCCCAGATCCGGATTATCAACCGGTGTAGGCAATCGGCCAACCTGTCCGGGCCCATTTTGATGAGCATCGCAGCTGAAGATGCCATCCTTCCCAGCCGACTTGTTTCTATTAAGCTGGCGAATGGCTTCCTTAACTTCACTCATCGTTGGGAGTGGCTCCTCTACGTCGTTGGCTACGCCGGCGATGTACCTTCCCCCACCGTCTTGATCTCCTGCATGTGCGCCGTTCAGGTGTTCATCGAAGTGCTGCTTCCACCTTTCGATCACCTCACGATTGTCCGTCAGGATACCTCCGTCCTTATCCCGGCACATTTCGGCTTGCGGCACGAAGCCTTTGCGGGATACGTTGAGTTTCTGATAGAACTTTCGTGTTTCTTGGGAACGATGCAGCTGCTCCAGCTCCTTGAGCTCCTCCTCCTCCAGGCGGCGCTTTTTCTCCTGGAAAAGTCGGACTCGCTGCCTCTTCCGCTGTCGGTGATTTTCCACATTTCGACGGGTGCCTTCCTACACTACTACCATCACCCTCCTACGCTCCTCGTCGAACCAGTCGTTCCGTCGAGATCGCTCTACATAATCGATGACGTTCTCAACCGCCCTCTGCCGGCAGCGCTGCTTCGACCGATTGCGCGTAGTCTGCTGCGACCTCAGGTTGCTTCAGTCGCGCGATATTTAACTATTGATGACAATAGCTACACCACCTTGTCGATCAAGTCGATCATTTCGCAAAATTTTAAAGAAAGCATTGCTTTTTAAGTTATTGTCTGGCTTAAAAAAAAGTTTCAGTGATGGCAGCAATATTTATGTTTTGAGTTTTCAAAAATAAAAAGAATTAATCTCGGTTAGACAGCAAAGATCTAGCGTTCCAATTCATAATATTTATTTATTTATTTCTGGAGTCATTAGTCAAACTATTGTCATTCAGAATGATTGTCTAAGATTAGCTTATAATTAAAATTCTTAGCAATTAAGTTAGGTGACGTCACGGATTGCACATTCAAACTTAGATTTAGTAACATGATAGTCAAACAAGTGAGAAACAGCATTGAAAACTTCACAACATCGAAAGAGGGGGTGATTCTGTCCGAAGACTACCCTGCTTCTTGGCAGCCAAAACATGGTTTGATTACGCAGTCCGCGTTCTCGAACGTATATATTCAATCTCTGGAGCAATTGCAGGCAGTCAACGGCATTCGTCAAGATATCGTGGACGAAGGTGCGCTGTAGAAAAGTTCTTTTTTTCTGAATCCGTTTAAGTCTTTCTCTGTGGACAGAGTGGTAGGGTGCCCAGACCGGTACCGCATATTCCAGAACACTGCGTACCAATGAGCAGAAAACTGTTTTTAGAGCATACGGGTCCTCAAAGCTGAGTGTATTCCGACGCAGGAAGCCGAGCAAAGCAAAGGCTTTGGCTGCAGTGGTCGCGGTGTGTTGAACAAATGAGAGCTTTTGGTCAAACGTTATTCCGAGTTCTTTAATAAAGTTTACTCTTTCGAGAGAGGTGTCACTCAAACCGTAGTCGTAGACAACAGAGGCTTATACACTTACATTTTTCGGCGTTAACTTCCATACCGTGTAATCCGCACCATACTAATAATCGATCGACGTCCTCCTAAAGCGCAACACAATCTAATATCATATCAATGGTCCTATATATTTTAAGATCATCTGCAAAAAGCAGTTTCGGCAACTGAAGGAATGTTGCCAATAAAAATCATGTTGATAATAAAAATCACGAAGATGAGCGGTCCAAGATGACTACCCTGCGGAACACCAGACGGCATGTCTAACACGGAGGAGTGAGTCCCACGAATGTTTATAAAGCCTTGACGATTCAGCAGATACGAATACAGCCATTTAGTTGCACACTCGGAAAATCCATATCGATCAAGTTTTTCTCTTACGATTCTGTGAGGTACTTTGTCGAAAGCCTTGGCAAAATCTACGTATATCGAACCCACTTGCAGTTTTTTACCTGTTGCAGAATGCAACACCTCTGAGAACGTTAAACAACAAGTCTGCGGCGCTGAGTCAGTACAGGTAACATTAAAATCACTTTTATGAAATTAATTTGCGGCTTTATCGGTGAGGGTTAAAGAGTTGAAATGAAAGACGGATAGAAGATCAGAAGAAAATTCTAAGGTGGTGAAAAGAGCGAAGAGCATTCGAAATAAAGGCTTGACCACATGCTAAATTTTTTGTCCCGCATCAATTAACTGTTTGATGCGGGACAAAGAATTTAACATGTGCTCAAGCTTTTATTTCAAATGCTCTTCGCTCTTTTCACCACCTTAGAATTTTCTTTTGATCTTCTATCCGTCTTTCATTTCAACTCTTTAACCCTCACCGATAAAGCCGCAAATTCATTTCATAAAACAATTTCTCCTCTTAAAAATATTAAAATCACTTTGAGCATTATCAAGACGTGATTCCAATGTAGGCCGAGTTACGCGAACGCGAACAGGCAGGTTGTTTGCCGGCCTGACGTGTGGAGATGAAAAAGGGGAAGGAGGAGAAGAAAATTTTCTGACAACTTGGGGATTTTTCATAGAAGCAATAATTTTTGCCCTAACGGGACAGTCTATGGAATTGAAGGAATGATGACCTGCGCAGTTCGCACAATTGAAGAATTCTGTTTGGGGTTTATCATAGGCTTGCCAGATACTCTTCGAGGAAAGCGGGACATTTCACGACAAAAAAGCAGGACACAGCCAAAAAAAGCGAAACATTTAAGAAACTCTCAACCCTTCGTTTCATAAAGTATAAAATTTGCAACAATTAATTGATTTGACTTCTTAAATTCATAAACAACGTTATTTTTCATGGTTCTTGCAAATTAACACGTGCTCCTAGAACGCTTAACGCAAATTATAAACCTGATCTTTTTTAACCTTTCGTTTCATAAAGTATCAAATTTGCAACAATTAATGCATGTAAAAAGTAAAAATCGTATTATTCATATTTAATTTTTTTTTAATTTGTTAATTTCTGACTGTTTAAAACGATTTTTAAGGAAAAATAGAAAATCATTAAATGAAGGGCTAAACTGCCACTCATAGCAAGTCCGTCCCATTTGCATTTTCATCATTTTTGAGTTTATCCGTGGAATCACCTTAAAATTATCGGTAGTTTTAGAAGAAAAAATTTTTTTGAGTACTTTGTTCTGATGAACATTGAAAAAAACCTCAAATAAATTTGTCCCATCGTAAAAATGATCGAAAGTCGGTCCCATCGAGAAAATCATCACAAGTCGGTCCCAAAGCTAATAATTATAGTGATAGACGGCCATGTAGTGTGCTTTGAAATATAACGTTGATACTGTAACAATTGAGCAGCCTGCAGTTATATTGGATATGATACAGATCTACCCGGAAGTTACGGCAATTCTCGTATGTTATAAAAAAGTGAAATTTTCAAATTTCAATTGTATAAAATAATAACACATACGAGGTCTTTACTTACAGTCTTCTTCATACCCTACATTAAGCTTTCTAAGCTTATTTTTGAACGTATCCGGCCGGGAAAATTCGATCATTTTTATCCAAAAATAAGGCAATCTCCTGGGCAATGGATTTCCAAATTTCAAACTCAAAAACCCGGCCATAACCGGTCAAAATCCAGGTATTTTTTATAAAAGGCAAGAGAAAAGGTAAAAAATAAACACATGAAAACAGATTTTTTTACCAAGAACATCAACGGCGGGCGTTCAAATCAGTGGTCGGAAATTCGCTCAAGAAAAGCAATCAGGAATGGTTTCTAGCTAAAATGATGCTACCTCCGAGTGCTGTGATACGCACGTGGTAAAAGTACCCATTGAATATATGTCGAAAATCAACACTAACTTGATACAAGAAGATATACCATGCCCCACCGGAGGCTACCGTTGCTATTCGTCACGTGGCTAATCGACGGTGATCGACATACTTGGTGATACGTTTTGAACGTCGCTCCCTCAATCATTCCCAAACGTCTATCCTCGCATCATTGTTGATAATGCTCGTTATTGATAGACGATCATTAATGTTTCAAAAGGAAAAATCTGAATAAATACCAGGACCACATGTTCAAAAAAGCTGTAGCACATGCTGGACTGTTCATTGCGGTTACCTAGTCATGATTTTGTCCTTCTAGGCAAAACGAAAAATAAAAAATCATCTGATAGCCTACATAGATCGCTCAGAACTGATACATATCAGTTATGATCCTAAAGGTTGAAAGTCGTTAGGGGAAGGAAATCAGCATCGAGACGTTCGTTGCTGATAGTCTGCGTCCTTTTTTACCTCATCATGTATCGCAAAAGTGTTTCACATACAGAAGCGTCGTTGTCATGCATGATTGTTTGTATGATTTGGTTGAAGAAGGAAAATTTGACTGCTTTGATTTTTTGGCTCTGAATGTAGTCAAGCATGGCTCAGTGAAAATGATTGATTTTCGGAAGCATGGTTCAAATCTTATTTTACTATTCCAAAAATGTATGCGAAGCTATTTTGTTTAATATTCGAAGTAGTTTGTCCCAAAAATAATTCATTTCAGGATTTAGATAAGAGTTTTTGGTTTGGATTTCGCAAAAATTGTAGAAAAAATTCTGAAAAAATCGGGTTTTTTTCCTCGATATCCGGACAACCGGACCAGACCGGGCTTTTTCCATTTATTCTTTAAAGATCCGGTAGCCTGATGAAAATTAGGCAATCTGGAATGCTTACCCTAGGTTGTCAAAGTAATAGGTTCCGATAAACCAGGACAAGCTCTCTTCTAGCCTTGTTGTTTCATCAGCGTTTGCAGTTGGCTATGGAATGGGACTGACTTGCTATCATTTTTGCTAGATACCTACCATGAAAATAATCGCATATGCGTCCCAGAGCATAATTTTCAACACAAACAAACCAAATTTTGGTATTTTTGAACGAGCAATGATGCAAAAGTATTTGTTTGTCACGTACGTAACAAATGCTGTTGATTGCTGCCATCAAAACCGCGGGAAAATATGAGTATTATTACTAGTATACTACTAGTATTATTCGTGTTGGTTCTTTTCCTCAGTTGAATTACTTGAATCGGAGAAAACCCTAACAACAAATTTAATTCAGTTGTGATTCAGTGTCTCATCGCCGGTGAGACCACGAAGTACAACTTTGAAAGGACGATTACTTTTAGTGTCGTAGGTAAAAAACTGATGTTTTTTATAATTCAAGTAATTTAATTTTTTTTGAAAATCATTAAAATATTCCGCCAATATACGAGCAGTTCCCCTTCGACCGATCTGAAAAGAAATCTTCACATTATTGACGAAAGTGACGATTTTTGTCCGATGCTCCGGCGTACGTCTTGACGGCTCAACGTTACAGATGGAAGTGAAATTAACCGCATAATGAAGACATTTGGTTACCACTTCTCGAATCTTGGTAAAAAAGAAAAGAAGCTTATTTCTTACCCAGATTCATCCCTTTATAGTTGAATGTCAAACTTAGAAACATAGTTTTCTTAGGTCAAAAGCAATCATTTTACTTCCTAAATGGATGGCTAATTTACAGTTGACAAGCACTATTCTTTAAGGAGCTCATTCAACTTTTGGCATTCTACCGAAAAATTTCGGACCAAGTACAACTATGAACAAACGATTTTCCAGTCTCAGAAACTACTGAAAACCACCAAACAGTGGGTGTGAGAAACATGCAAAACCTCCATGTCAATCATGGGAAAACACAAAATACGAGAAAAGCCAACCAGCAATCAAATGAAATGGCTCGAATAACTTCGGTGCATATGTAAAAAATTCCTCTCCACCGGTATACCGGGAAAGTGCTTCAGAAAATTTTCCCCGAGTTTTTCCCACTTACATATTTTCCCATTTGCTTTGCACGGAAAAACTCAACAGCACCCCAATCGGAACACACATGAGAGCAATATTTTGCTCAACGACTCCAACGATGGCGACGAGAACGACGACTCGGAACTCAAAGCTTACATATGCATGCACTGATGCTAAATGCTGCACTTTTTTGAAGTTTGTTTGAATTCCAGTTCTTGAGGATGTAGGATGTATGCTGCTGGATGGCTCTTGGTGGCCAAATGGGGAAGAATGAGAAAGTTTTCAACTATGTAGATATGGCTCGCAGTTAACGCAGTTACTATTTGACGCTCGCGAAACGGGAATGGTTGTGTGTTTTCCGTTATTAACAAAGCAAATGTGTTCATAAATCAAAAACATTCCTAACATACATCAGAGTTAAAAAAAAAAAGAAAAGTTAATTTTCGATGCAACTAGGCAAATAATCTTTTCAACATCAAATTCTTCATACGTTATTCAGATAACTCAGAAAATAAGGAATTGGAATCGTTTTTTGGATTTCATAGAAAAATATTCATCAATTTTCATCAAATTTTCGTTAAAGGAAACCGGAAACCCTATCTGCGAACGGCATCGTTTAAGCGAACCACTAGAGCAAAGTTTCAACCAGCTTTTCAAGCTCTTCTCAAGTTCGGCGTTTGTTTCAGTTTGAAATGCATGTTAGACTGTTGTACATTCAGGCTCACAAGCACCCGACTTTTTCATATTGCAATATATGCAACCTTCTGTGGAATTAAACTTGTCAACAAGTTTCTTTTCTGTTGCAGCAAGGATCGAAAAGTTTTCCTAGCTTTGGGACCCCGTACATAGAACTATAACAAACTATGTTCGGACTCGTGAGACGAAACTACCGAATTGAATGACTGGCTCAAAATGTAATGTACGATGTGTTTGGAGTTAGCTTTAATGGATTGTTTTGTTGAGAGCTTACACAACATGGGAAATGAAATCTAAAAGTTTGTTTGATTTTGAAAATAAAAGAAACGAATTTGAATAAATGTTGTTTACCAATTTTCTGATTGAACAAGTTGGCAGATCTATCACAAGATCGTTGCTTACTATAACAAAACTGTAATTGAATTGGGAAAAATGATACTCGGACTGGATATAAGACATCGACCTTGAGGAAAAATACACAAACAAAAACAGTCCTAAGACGATAAATGCCGCAGCAAATCGTCATCTTTTGTAAATAATGGATCATGTCGAATTTCGAAAACCGACCATATACATTTTGTAGATAGGCCTAAAAAACTGACCAAACGACGGCCCAAAAGGGGGGACCAAAGGAAATCGGAAAAAATCTAAATTTTAATTCTGACGACATATGACAAATATTAAAAGTTACATCTAAGAAAAACAAGAAAAACTTTAAAAGGACCAATTTTTCGTAAAAATAATCATTTTGGTAGCGTCAGAAATCCTTGGTGTATGGTTTTTCCGAAGTAAAATAGCTATTGACAGTTAAGTCAACAACTAACATCAATTCTGGATTAATTAAAAAATGAATGATCGTAGGCAAGTTAGAAAAGAAGAAATAGAAAGGCCGTTTTATAAACCGGATTAGGAAAATCAACAACAAATCGACAAATAACTATGTTCAATACATACTTGCAACCGAAAAAATTGCAATTTTCTAAAAATTTTATAAAGTTTCCTTTGAGGTTAACCAGCCTGTGGCTGGAAACCTCTTAAATAAAGATAAAAAAAGTTTCCTGTACGATAAAGTTTATCGTAGAATTAAAGTGTTATGTAATCATAAAACTAAACTTCTGTAAATTTATGAGCGAAAAAAGGGGTTTTTTCTAAGGTTTAACACTTATTAATACATTACAATGTCAAAAGATAGATAAGAAAGTTAGACGACCAATAAAAGTTTTATGCTTCTTATGCGACTGTTTGAAAAATGATCACTCAGACAATATAACTTGTTAGCAGCGCCATCAAATCAGCAAGCCCCATTTCTCCTACGCATCGGTATGTCAAAGTATCGACATCTATACATCAGCGGAAAAAGAAGAAGATACAACGAAAGGGAACTCGAAAGCCTTTTTTTCCTTTAAATCTAGGTGGCATTTGCAGCCCTGTAATAAAGTCCGGGAACACAACGAATACTTATCCCGATCGACTAGGGTATGTTACACAGTGAAGCATAATTTAGCTGCAGTTTGCTAATCCAATATTTTGTAGATCTTTAATCCCAATTCCATATTTACCGTTTGTTGGCCATCGCTCCCGAAAACTAAAATTATCGATATCTCAGGTGAGCTGGTTAGAAGAAATTTCCAAGTCACTATACTTACCTAACCTTAACTAAACATCTTAGGTTTGGATATCATACGTGATCATACTACATACGTGATCATACTACATCATACTACATACATACATAATCTGGTTACTTGTGCAAGGCAGGAAATCACTAAAAGTAAGGTGTAGATATTTCTTCCAAATTCTTACATTTAATAATCTAACTCTATTGTAGGAATTTTGTAATAAACAAACAAGTGGTTTATTAACAAACTCGTCGATTTTTTACTGCCACGCAACTTATTTTGTCAAATTAACATTCCCACGGAGTAAAAAATTTTGAAATTTAAAGGGTATACCGACTAGGACCTGGACCCTAGGACCGCCCATGATTTGATGTCCGATCAACTCTAGAACTTTTGATGTACAACTACAAATGCGTTTGAAATTGAGATGTTTTTATGGAAATCAGGACAATTCAGAACATTTTAACACGTTCGTCGCCACGGCACCCATATTCGGGTGACGGGTGTATTTCCTGGGGGGCCCCGTCACATCAAAAAGCGTGTGACGCTCTCTTACTTGAGTTTACCACTCAGTTTCGCCACACGGTTCAAATATGGGAATTCTCCCTCTTTGCTTTCTCTCTCCGATAATTTCTTTGGGCCTGGCTAGCAAAACTACCAAAATGAGCGTGGCGACGAACGTGTTAAAAGCTAATTTCAAAAATCAGAACAATTCAAGACTTAAGAGAGATTTTCAGTGCATGTATTTTAATCAAACTCGATCGAAAGTTGTGATTTCTATTCATTCTAATGATAATTTAGGACAAAGCAAAAAATTTATTGATGTATTATGATAAAAATCGGTTTATATTCTTTGAAAACTGTACTCTAAAATTTAGAGTAAATCGTGGTTTTGTTAACATCTTACCGAGCAGCACCATGAGAACAGAAGTGCCAGGTGTACGATTTTTCAGGATTTGTCCTGAGATCGTCCTAATTTTTCAAAAACTTTTGAATGGTCCTGATTTTGGAAAATTGATCTGTAAAATGTCCTGATTTGGCCAGATAAATTATAAGGACACCGAGAAACTCTCCAAATAAACATTTGAAAACGACGGTAAACTTCGGTTCAGAAGATATTTCAATGATGTTTTTCGATATGAATCGCAGTCCAGCCAATAAACTGCTCACTTCTTACATTAAAGCGTACATTAAAGCGTTTACTGCACATATATTTCGGCTTAATTTATTTTATCTAAGCAGAGCTGCATAATTTTTCCACGATTCAGGAGAAGTCTTGAAAAATCCTGATTTTTTTTCGTGATGTTGGGTTTTTTGACAAAACCAGCTGGCACCTTTGCTAAGAGGAGGGCGATTTGTCCAAAATTCGATGAGGGCATTTTGAACGGGTTTTTCAAATTTAATTTTTTTTTTGTTTCGATTATAGTCGTTTTACCATTTTTATGGCATTCGTGACTTTATCAACGTTGCAGTTGGCGGATCGTTATTGAAAAACTCATCCGGTACAACTGTGGTCGATGTTTACTCTTGGGCTCGAACTCGCGGACAGCGGCTCAGGAGACAACAGACTTGCCAGCTGAGCTATATCACAAGCCCAACAAATTTAATAAATTTTCAGTTTATCATAAAACAAAAATAAATTGAAAACTACATTACGTGATATTCGAACGATAAGGGGCCGTTAGGGTGTAAAGCAACAAACCGAAAAGCGACAGTGGTACTAGCGCGATTCCTGTCATTCGCAGATTTGTTAATGTCGAATCCGCCGGTAATTTCTTCTTCATAAAGCTCACGCTGCTTCAGATAAAGGGTGATATGGTCAAAATTTGGTCAAGGGAAAACGCGTGTAAATCGGTGAAATCGTTTATTTAAAAAATCAAATTAAATTTCTTTTTCAAATTTAGTTAGTATAAAATTCAGGAAAAATATTCAGTTGGGCTTCCGCTTTTCCAAATCCGAATTGCCGACCCTTACGCTTAACCCCTGCCATCAGATTTTGTACAGCCACCTTGTCCACCTTCTTCGCCGCAGAAAGCCAGTTTGCCTTGAACTGCTGCTCGTCCTTAGCAGTTTTTTGGTCTTCTTTAGGTTCCACTTGACAATAGCCCAGTATTTCTCAATTGGGTGGAGCTCTGGCGTGTTGGGAGGGTTCTTGTCCTTGGGAACCACCTGCGCGTTGTTGGCGGCATACCACTCCATGACCTTTCTACCGTAATGGCAAGATGCCAAATCCGGCCAAAACAGTACGGAACAACCGTGTTTTTTCAGGAAAGGTAGCAGACGATTATTCAAATACTCTTTCACGTAAATTTGTTGGTTGACAGTCCCGGAAGCTATGAAAATGCTGCTTTTCAAGTCACAGGTACAGATGGCTTGCCAAACCAGATATTTCTTCGCAAACTTTGACAGTTTCATGTGCTTGAAAATATCTGCTACCTTTCCCCTTCCTTTTGCCGTATAAAACTCTTGTCCTGGAAGCTGCTTGTAGTCGGCTTTGACGTAGGTTTCGTCGTCCATTACAACGCAGTCAAACTTCGTCAGCATCGTCGTGTACAGCCTCCGGGATCGTGCTTTGGCCGTCGAATTTTGTTTATAATCGCGATTGTAGTGACTCCAACCTTCTTGTAAGTCGATAGTCCGGCTCGTTTTTTGGCTCGATAAACGGTTGTAGACGATACACCCAGCTTATTTGCGGCATCTCGGAGAGAGAGGTTAGGGTTTCGCTTGAAACTACCGGCAACTCTCTTTGTCGTCTCATCGGCTTCCGGTTTTCGATTTCCTCCCGATCCAGACTTCCTGGCAGTCGACAAACGTTCCCCGAACAATTTAATTACATTTGTAACGGTTGATTTGGCAACTTTTAGCCAACTTTGCGTGCGAGCAGCTCGGATACGGATACGCTGCTCTTCTTGCTTGGACAGCATTTTGACAACTGAAGAGTGAATTCCAAAATCAAAATAGGAGAAACATTCTACACACACACACCTTCAAAATGAGGGGTGTTCAGGTTTTTAAAATGAAAAATGGAAAGAAATACGTAAAGTTGATATTGACAAAATTTTGACCGTATCACCCTTTAGGGAACTTTTGATGTATTTGATTTAAAAACTGTTTTTGAAAGATTTCGGCGTCCTGAATTCAAATCATTCATTTTTAGGGCCATAAAGATGGTAAAACGACAATTATCGAAACAAAAAATAAAAATATATTTTTTAGAAAAAATTTATCGATTTTTGGATTTCAACAGAAATATTATCCTGTTAATTTACTGCACGAGTATGTCCAAGTGGACATCACTCAAACACTTACCCCCTCTCCATGGAAAAAAAAATTACAAACCTTCACCCCAATCAAAGTTTTCCACGTGGTGTGTGGGTGGCCTTTTTTTAGGGGGGTGGGGGGCGGTGTCTAAATTTTTTTTTTCGCATTTTTATTATATGCCGCAAATTGTTCAATTTGTTTTTCTTAATTACTGGTTGTAAAAACAAATAGTATTTCTGCTTTACACTGTTTTCCTTAAAAACTTAATTTAATTTAGAAAACTATGTCAAGCAAAAATTTAAAAAATCGTAGGAAGAATGCAAATACAAAACAAAAAGATTTCTCAAAGGAAAAATAAGATATTCAAAACAAAGCGGCCGATTGCTATAGAGAACAATCCCGATTAAATTGTCAGCCTCACAATAAAATTTCAGTTGAGAAAGTCAAAGTCATAACTGACAATCAAAATTAATTATCAGAAATACACTTTTGAACCACTTTTCAGAAATCAAATTTTAAATTATTGTGTTGACTTAAAATATAAGAAAGCAAGTGGCTTCAGCATTTCAAACTCGAAACTAGTATTATAAAATCGCTCTAAAGATTCCAAAAAGGAATCAAAAATAAATTCTTTTAAAGATTAAAAGTTTGAAATAAAATCATAAAATAGCATCTATATCCATTTAAAAAAAAATACAATCTGAAATTCGAATCACAATTAAGATATGAAAGAATTTTTTAAATTAGAAATTCATGTAAAGGTTTTTTACTCCTCGATATCAATATTGAGGTAAAAAACATTAATTAAAAACAAGAATTTTAAATCTGAAATCAGCGAAAGGTTAAAAAAAGAGATCAAATTAAAACAGAGTTAAAGTATGTAGAGTTTTAAATTAATATCTAGAGCACATAAATTGGATCTGTCTTCCAGGTAAAAATTCTTAATCAGTCTATTATTTAAAAAACAGCTCTAACTCAGATTTGAATATGAATGGATTATCTGTATAGAGACATTTTTTTCTTATTTTTTTCATTGAAATACCTCAAACCTTAAGGAAAATAAAGAGCAATGTAATTATAAGAGAATAAAAATGTATTTCTTATTTGTAATCAAATTTCTCTGAAGTTAGCTTTGTACTTGAAAACGGAAAAAAGAATAATGAAAATTGATCAAATGTTGGAAATGCTAGAATACTACCTTTTTAATTTTAATGGAATATAGCAATTTCAAAACTGTGAAATGAAGAGCTTTTCTTAAAAAAAAAATTTTGTTTGCGTCAACAGCTTTTTTCTTATTTTTTCTCAATTGACAAAAAAAAAGAATGTAGTTTATTGTATAAAAGGAGAAAAAAATAATCAAAAGATTTTCGTTATGAAAATCATGATTTTTCAAAGTATCGAAGTCGAAAGTCGAAAATTTGAAGGTTTAAAACGTCACTTCAATTTTGGTGTTCAGCTTGATATCTAAAATTTTCATAAATCATGATAACATATGTATAAGTGAATATGTCAATTGTATAGCGTAGTGTCAGAAATGTATCGTAAGTGTATTAACCTTTTTATCCCCAAGATTCAAAGGTTTAAGATTCAAAATTGTATCAATTAAAATTTTAAAAATTTGTGTATGCTTCAAAATAAAAAAAATCTGAATCCATTGAAAAGTATTTTGAAATGGCAGGTTTTGCTTGCAAGAGCTTCCAATGATTTCATGAAATGTTTTTACGAAGGTTTTTAAAATCAAAAAACTCGTCGGCTTTGCAAAGTTTTTTTTTTTTGCATTTTTTTAAATTTTCATCCTAGGGTTAAACAACTTGAAAATTAGCAGTCAAAACTTCAGAATATCTTGTCTGTGGTACAAGTTAGGTTTATGGTTTGTTGACTTGGAAGAATCAATTGCAAGAATCAAGAAATGTTTAAAATCCAAAGTTCATTTTTTTTAACTTTCAGTTCATCTTTGGTGATTTTTGATAAACATTTTTTTTTTCTATAACGAATTTCCATTCAAAGTTAAAACTCATTGTGCTAATTCAGGACACAACGAAGCGCTTCCAAAATTGTAACAGCTATTCTCGCAGTGAAATCAACCAAAAAAAATCATGAGAGGTGTAATTTTTTTTTGTTTCCATACAAAGCTTGCAATGGCCTAATGATATATCATGTAGGGTGGCCTTGGAGAAAATGTGTTGTGTATACATAACTACATACTCGCTGAATTATAAATTCTGGATTATTTTCTACGAAAGGCCCCCCCCCCCCCCCCCCCCGTCTTTTTTAAATCTCGGGGATTTTAACCAAGCAGGTTTATTCATCCCGAGGATTAATCCAAAAAGGACACAACTGCGAAGGTCGTTTTCGTACTGATGAATGTCGCTCTCTCTAGGCTTCTGAGAAATGTCAAATGACATTCTGACAGTTATCATTTCTGGTCTTATTCATCACTAGCAATCTGTAGCCGGCCGGTTCAAATAAATCGGTTGTAAAAAACTGTAGCCAGCCGGCAAAACAACCGGTCTTAGCTCAGCATTAATGAAACCATAACACTACTCTGTTTGGTACAAATCGATAACTAAAACTAGCAGGAGGATGCACGAATAAATCGATTCCTCCGTCAAAAATCCGTGGGTTCCGTTTCCCCTAATAATGATGAAAGTCAACAATCGTTAACGCTTCCGGTACCAAATTGTATGTCTCCGACAGTTGTTTTTGTCGTTGTCGATTTGTTGATTGGAGTCTCTGTTTTCTTCGGGTGGGAGACCACCCGTTGAAATGACTTTTCTTCGGAAAATACGCATCGGTGCGACACAAAAGTATGGCTCAAGAGAGTCGCAGAGAGATTTACAAGTGCGACATTACCCGAATGCTCCGGTGCAACACGAAATTGTTGCACCCGAAGCCGAAGATGAATCAAAACAGAGCACGATCTCGTGCATCGTGGCATATTTTTCCCACCCATCGCACCACCCACCGATTACCGACCACCTGTTCCTTCCGAGTCGTGTGTCAGTGAGATCTTAGCCTGACTAGTGAGAAAACTTCACGATGAAAGGGGGGATGATGACCGGGGAAAACCGTCTACCAGCTGTTTTGCTGCTGTCGGCAGAGATGGGGCGCGCTTTCGGAAAATCACAACTGGCAAGGGGGTTCGTTTTTCGTGAATGAAGGAAAATGGTAGTAATAATTTTTTTATCCCCCTTCAATTTGAGGCAGGCTGAGCTGCTGCCTGGCTGGAGTCGGTTTTCAAGTTCAGTATCCGTTTGAACTTTGCCGCGAACAGTTCGCTTTCGTGGGAGCGCCCAATCGAAAAGTGCGGATTTTGAAGGACGGACCACGGATCGACGGATTGCCCTTCTAGGCTTTTGGCTTCTTTGGTGTTAAAGACTTTTCTGATCCACGCCTGGATGTATGTAGTTGTTGGTGCTTGGTGATTTTTCTTCTTCTTGTGGATGAATGTGTCTTTGGAATCTTTGGAGTTTATTTTTCTTGGCTCCTGACTTGGAAGAGCGCAGGGGCTGTCGTGAGTCGAGATTTTTGAGTGCGATTCAAGGGATCCCGAGTGCCATTTTGATAAGAGGTTGCTAGATCTAAGGGATTCCCAGGTCTGGTTTGGAGGAGTGAACTTGGTTATTTTATGCTTTCACGCGCAGGCAAACGTGTCCCGGGTGTGATATCGCTGAAAGTCGTCTTCGGAGGCCTAATTGTAGAGCACCGGGTTTTGAACTTTCCCGC
Organism: Uranotaenia lowii; assembly: GCF_029784155.1. NCBI lineage: Eukaryota > Metazoa > Arthropoda > Insecta > Diptera > Culicidae > Uranotaenia > Uranotaenia lowii. The sequence continues at coordinate 134,550,238 of NC_073692.1, forward strand.
CGGGAAGGTTTCTTGGAGCTTGATAGGGGTCTGTTTGTTGTTTTGGGGTTGGAGTTGAGTGGTCAACAACACTACGGTAGCGCTCAGCCTTTGGAGATGTTGTGTGATGTTGTTGGTGTTTTTCCTTAAGAAAATAAGTGAATTTGGGTCTGTTTTCCAACCCTGACCGGTTGATTTTGCGGATTGAAACCTCCACCCACAAACGGAAAGGTCTCATCGAGTTTGAAACCTTTTTTCGGCCCAGGATTGGAGCCACGATATGATTTTCCACTTGAGTGATAATGGAAAAGTGCGTAATCATGTATTGAAACCGAGAAGTGAATCAAGCGATAAAGAGTGATTTCTCGACAAAGAAACCAAGTTGAGTGATGAAAAACGACCGAATCAAAAAATTGCTCTGTCTTTTATCGAGTGAAATTGTTTGGTGTTTTTCGCGAAAAGCTCGTCAAGTTTCCCGTTCTTCGAAATTGAATTGGTGACTTGCAAGTTTTCCTGAAGCAGTGACAAAATCCAGTCTATTGGAAAACTTTTCATCCTCGGAAAGAAGAAAAAATTTCCTTCGATCGAAACATACAATCTACAATAAAGGCGGATTTTATTACTCAGAAAAACGGCCGTCTGGAAAGTTATTCGTGAGGGCATATTTTTATGATCGTATGTCACTGTGGAAATGGTGCGCCGGAAATAGCCAAAGAAATTATTGGTCCAGCCAGTTTAACACTTCACCCACATGGCGCCGCGGCCAAATGAAATCGCCGTCTATCAGCGGAGGAGGAGCATTCATCACTAATTCAAGACCGCCCAGTGGATAATCGATTCGATTGAATGTAACCGCGCTCTCGACTTACTACTCGGAATTGGATTACTTACTCGTGAATATATGAATCGAGGTATCTATCTTTTTTTTTATTAGGGCGACAACGGGTACATTGGAAAAATTTCTTTATCGAATAAGAGAAACCGACAATGTACCTGAACTGCGCCAAATTTCAATTCAATTGGATCTCATTAGGGATGCCTCAAGACGTTCAAATTTTAGATTTATAACCCTCAAAAATCACCAAAAGAGAAAAAATATAAATTTTTAAAATCGAAGTTAAGATTTTGGTGCTAAATGGCTAAGGAATGCAAAAAAAGTCGAAATATAGTCTCAACTCAACGAAAAATTTCTACCAAAAATTTATTTTGAAAGAACGACAAAAATGACTAAAAAAACAAAATCAACAAAAATGACAAAAAATGACAAAAATGACAAAAATGACAAAAATGACAAAAATGACAAAAATGACAAAAATAACAAAAATAACAAAAATGACAAAAATGACAAAAATTACAAAAATGACAAAAATGACAAAAATGACAAAAATGACAAAAATGACAAAAATGACAAAAATGACAAAAATGACAAAAATGACAAAAATGACAAAAATGACAAAAATGACAAAAATGACAAAAATGACAAAAATGACAAAAATGACAAAAATGACAAAAATGACAAAAATGACAAAAATGACAAAAATGACAAAAATGACAAAAATGACAAAAATGACAAAAATGACAAAAATGACACAAAAATGACACAAAACAGACACAAGAGTGACACAGAAATGATACAAAAATGACACAAAACGACACAAAAATTAAAAAATGGAAAAAAATGATACAAAAATCACATAAAAATGGCACAAAAATGATACAAACATGATACAAAAATGATACAAAAATGACACAGAAATGATACAAAAATGACACTTAATGACACAAAAATGACAAAAAATGACACAAAAATGACACAAAAATGTCACAAACGGAAAGGAATACAAAGAAAAATTAAAAAAAAAACTATGTAATAGAACATTAAAAGTGACATAATTTAAAAAAAAAACTTAATAGTGAAACGAAAACAACACAAAAATAAAATAAGAAAAAAAATAAAAAAAGGGTTGACCTAAAATGACACAAGAAAGACTTAAACATGCAAACAAAAATTTTTCAAAAATAATAGAAATGCACCTTTTCAGTTCCAATTCCGTCTTATAATAACTTCAAAAACTTTAATCATTTACACTTTAATGAACGGAAATTTTTTTCATGAATAAATATTAGTTGAGAAATTTTGAAGAAAATTTTTTTTTCCACTTATTTAAGGCAACAATTTTTAAACTTAATTTCAAATAATTGTTTCATTTGAAATTAAACTGTTAAACGCTACCGGATTGGATAACATTCCCATCAGATTGGTGAAAATAGTTCTTCCTTGTATGCTCCCGATCTTAAGCCATCTTTTTAATACTATTATCAGAACTTCTAAATTTCCCTTCCAGTGGAAAAAAGTTGTACCAATCCCGAAAAAATCAAACAATCTCGATATTACCAACTTAAGGCCAATTAGTTTATACAGCTCAGTTTTGAAAATTTTCGAAAAATTATTCAAGCATCAAATTTCTAATTATGTTAACCAACATAGATTATTAAGTAACAATCAATCAGGTTTTAGAGCAAATCATAGTACTGAACCTACCTTAATGAAAGTTCACAATGACATCGCCATCCTTTGATAAAAAAGGATTAGCTTTTCTGCCACTAATTGATTTCGCAAAAGCTTTTGATAGGGTGTGCCATAAGAAGCTGATTGAAAAATTAATATCAATATTTACTTTTTCTGGATCTGCAGCTAAAATGATTCAATCATATCTTCAAGGACGGGTCAAATCAGTTTTAATAGATGCTTGTTTCTCGATGTTAACTCCTATTGAGTCTGGTGTACCTCAAGGATCGATTTTGGGACCAATGTTGTTTTCTCTCTTTATTAATGACCTGCCATCTTTTTTAAAATACTGTAGCGTTCAGATGTTTGCTGATGACGTACAAATATATTTCTGTTCTGACAATTCGTTATCAATGGAAGCTGTTGGTGACAAAATAAACTACGACTTAGAACAAATCAACCAATGGTCTATTCAGAATATTCTACCTGTTAATCCAGCTAAAACCAAGGCTCTATGCTTCAGTAGATCCAACAGAAATATTAACACCCCTACGCTTTATCTGGCAAATTCTGAGATAGTTTTCACCGATTATGCTGAAAATCTTGGCGTCATTTTTGACCATGAATTGTTATGCAACCGGCAAGTCAATAAACAGTGTGGCAAAATTTATGGATCTATGAAACAGTTAAATCTCACCATGAGGAACCTTGATGTCGGAACTAAATTAAAATGATTCAAAAGCTATGTTTATCCGTTATTCATTTATGGCGATTTTATCTATTCAAATTGTTCTGCTAGGTCCATGGACAGACTCCGTGTTGCTCTGAACTCATGCGTTCGTTACGTTTACAACTTATCTAGGTATTCCAGTGTTTCCCACTTTAAAAAAAAATTTGATAGGCCATTCTTTAATTTTTACAAATATAGATCCTGCGTAGTTATCCACAGAATACTTCATAAAGAAGCTCCACAATATATCAAAAGACTTTTCGTTCCTGTGAGAAATTCAAGAACACTGAATTTAACTATTCCATCGGATTGCTTGGTTTATTTTAATAACTCGTTTTTCGTTAGAGGCATCTCGACCTGTATTAATCTTCCTATCCATATAAAATCCTTAAAAAGACTTAAGACTTAAGACAGTAAACGGTTATTTTATAGTTAGGTATGATAATAATAATAATATTTATTAATGACCCTTTAACTTTATAATAGTTAGGTATGAAAGTTCGTCAGAAACGAAATTTGTTCAATATTTAAAATCACAAGTTAATAACCTAATTGTAACGCATAAAAAAGAATGTAAAAATCTTATGTTACATGATTTTGATTTGAAATTCGTTTATTTGGAAGGGTGCCGTGCGCTATACCGATTAAGCACCCTTTTATGTTACATGAATAAAACGAATTATTATTATTATTATCATTAAGTTTTCTTATGTCAAATGAAGAGTTATGAAAAATATTTTGTCCATCCTATATAAGGAATTTTGCCACAACGTTCGCGAGCAAGTTTTTGGAACTATTCGATCATGCACAGCTCTCTTAATAAATAATAAAATTTCATCATCTGAAATTGATTTAAAATAACGAAATGAATTATGAAATCACAGTTTTGGGTCGACTCATAAACTTTGCATATTATTTGGTCAATTTGGATTTAGTGGCCCACGATCCCCCACCATTTTTCAAAATCCAAAAAAAATTTCAAAAATTTAATTTAGAAAAAAATTAGAATTTGGGGAAATAACTTGTTAAAATTAAAAAAAAAACTTATAATACCTTGAAAATGTAGAAAAACATACATTTTTTTATTTTTATTTTATCTAAAGAAGTTATGGAACAATAAAAAAAAGTGGCCAATGATTCCCCACTCTCCCATAATAATAATCCATTTTATTCGTGAATTTTCATGTCTAACTAATAAAAGTCAGTTGTTAACTGTTTAATGTAAATCTTGATAGTGAAGCTTTCTTGAATTCAAATTTCGATTTAATGGACTTAATGCTGGAAGGAAGATTATTCCAGTTCGAGATGCCTCTTACGAGAAACAAGTTATTGTAATAGACTGAAATATGAGGTGAAATTACAAAATTAATAGTTCCAGAGTTTCTTATTGGAACAATATGTCTTTCAATGTAATGGAACAAAAAGTCTTTTAACGTAATGCGATCTTCCTCTAGTAACTATTCTATGTACCAAAACGCACAACCTATGTTCATAAAAGTAATAGAATGGGCAACCAATCAGCATTTTTTGAAGATGAGAAACACTTGAAAATCTAGATAGGCCATAGACGTAACGGACACACGAGTTCAAGGCAACTCGCAGTCTGTCCATGGGCCTGACTGAACTATTGAATAAATAAAATCTCCGTATATAAACTTTGAAAAAAAAATGTAGCATTTGAACAGTTTTAATTTAGTATTAATATCGAGATGCCTAGTGGTAAGATTAAGCCTTTTTAAAGATCCATAAATTCTGCTACATTGTTTGTTTACTTGCCTTTTTCATGACAGTTCGTGATCAAAGATTACGCCAAGATTTTCCGCATAATCGGAGAATATAATTTCAGAGTCTGCCAATTGAAGTCTCGGAAGATCTGAATCTCTATTCCATCTTTAAAAAAAAACAGAGCTTTAGTTTTTGCGGGGTTTATAGGTAGAAAGTTTAAGTAGGACCATTCATTAACTTTTAGCAAGTCATAATTGATTTTATCACATACATCACTTAGGGGCACTGATTTGTCAGAGCACGTTATCAGCAAACATCTGAATATTGCAATATTTAAGAACTGAAGATCATATATGAAGAGAGAACAAAGAAGTGGACCTAGAATAGATCCTTGAGAAACTTATGACTCAATGGGCATTAGGACAGACAAACAGCTACCAACGAATACAGCCTGTTCACCACCCTGAAGGTATGATTTAATCATTTTCATTTTTTAAAATAAAATTTAGAAATTAATTTTTCGATGAGCTTCTTGTAGGACTTCCTGTCGAACGCTTCAGCAAAATCTATTAATAGGAGAACTGCTAACCCTTTTTATCAAGAGAAGCAGCAATATCATTATGCACTTTAATCAAGGTAGTTCCTATACTACGATGAGCTTATAATCCAGATTGACTATTGCTTAAATGATTATTCTCATTGATATAGTTCGAAATTTGTTGTTTGATCAGCTTTTCGAATATTTTTGAGATGGAGCTTAGAAGACTCATTGGTCTCAAATTAGTAATATCGTGATTATTGGATTTTTTTGGAATTGGTACAACCTTAACTTTTTTCCATTGAAACGGAAATTTAGATGTTCTAATTAAAGATGGTTCAAAATCAGAAGTAAATAAGGAACAACAATTTTCACAAGTTTAATAAGGATATTATCGAGTCCAGTAGCATTGGATTCAAAAGAGGCAATTGCATTCACTATTTCATATTCATAAAACGGTTTGAATTGGAAACCGGTTGAGGTTTGTGGGATGAGGATATCTTCACTATTATCGGATATAGAAATTTAACAAAAGTAGTCATTAACATATCTATGAATTTTAAATTTTCCTCGATTATTGCAGTACCTTTCATGTGAACAATCCTTGAACCTAATTTTTGTCCCAGATAAGATATTCGATGTTATGCCATTTTTTTTTTCAAAATAACTTTGTTGACTTATTTAACCTAGCAGAACCTGGCAGCAAAACCTGCCGTTTTTAAATAAATTTAATTGAATTAAGTTTTTTTCAGATTTGAAAGTTCCAAAAAATATAACTTTGGTTGAGAAATATTCCTTTTTTTTGCATTAAAGTTCACGTAAACAAAGCCCAAAACTTACTTGTACCCCAGAAAAAATAATCGATGTTATACACATTTTTTCAAAATGATTTTTTTTTAATTTTTGCGTTTTTGACTACTTATTTGAAGGCTGTGTAATAATAGGGTGAGAATAAAAGATCTCATAAAACTACTTTGTATATCCGGGAAATTTATTGATTAATATAACCTTTGCAAAAACATTTCATCAAAATATTACAAGCTCTAGCAGCAAGGTCTGCCATTTATAAATACTTTAACATGGATTCAGATTCTTTTTTATATTTAAATGGTTATAACTATTTTCATGGAATGCTTAGCTGCTTGCCATCCCAAGCAACCAATAGTCTCGTTAAAAAGGTCAAACACAGCTTAATCAGCATAATCAATGTGCTAAAGTACGTTTTATTCAGCCCAAAATTTAAGTTCTTATTGAAACTTTGAAGTTCCATTACAGATTTGAACGGCCTTCTATTCAGCCCACAAGTAAACGTTTAATCAGCGAAAATAAAAAAAAAATTCTCCTCTCCTCTCTTGCTTTGGTCACCACCAGCCCATGTGGTGCTGCCGGTTTCTCGGCATCCATCTTTATTTCTCCCATCACCTCCCTCAATTGATCTTACTTAATTGCTTTGTTTTTAACTTTGTTCGACACATGCCAGCACGCACGCCAATTCTGCTACACAATTATTTGATTCGCTTACTCAAGCAATCAAACAACCTAATGCAAAAAATTAGTACTGGTACCAGATTTGAACCCGATCCTCCTAGATGATATCCAAACACGCTGCCACGACGCCACGCCTAGATGTTGCCTTACCGGCAGCTAAAATTCGAAGTGGTTATAAGCTTCCTAGAATACCCGCAAGGGCAGTCAGTAGCAAAGACGCATGTTGATTATGACTAAGAAACATTACGAAAAGGCGTATAAATCAATCATCCGTTAAAATAATATCGGTTTTAAAAAAAAAATTAATTCCATGTTTATAACTGTTAAGCTAAAAATTATACAAATTCTTGAGTTTATCTTGATTAATGAATGAATTGCTTCAACTGCCTTTCAATGTGTGATAAATTCGTGAAAAGTAAATACAGTAGGACCAAATTTTATAAAGTCAACATATTAACTCTTATCAAAAACAATCATTTGCGAGTTATCTTTAAGTTGTTCTAAGTCGCGAATGCCATAAAGATGGTAAAACGACTATAATCGAAACAAAAAAAAAAAAAAATTTAAGTTGTTCTGAGTTGAAGTTTCAATATAAATTATTCATTTCAACAATTTCCAAGCTCCAAAAAATGATTTATTCATTATATGCCCTTTTGTGATGTTCGTTCACATTTCATATTCATGAAATGGCGGACATGTCTCAAAAAGGCTGTTTGAGGAACTTTTTGGAACTTGAAGTTCACAGAAGGCTATTTGAGGATCTTCTTGGAACTTGAAGTTCACAGAATGCAATTTGAGACCTAATTTGTAACTTTTATACTGTGTGGGGGCGATTGACATGTCACAAAAACGTTATTTGAGAAACTTCTTGGAACCTGAAGGCCACAAAAGGCTAATAAGACCTCATTAGTAACTTTTATACAGTGTGGATACGATTGACATGTCACATAAAAAGCTATTTGCGGAACTTTTTGGAACTCCAAGTCTATTAGAGGCTTTTTGAGGAACCTTTTGTAACTTTTATGCAAACATTCGAGAAAATTCGGCACCAAATCCCTTTGCAACCTTTGTTCAGCGTAATTCGAACTTTGGAGGCACGAGTTTAAGTAGATATGAGACTTTTGGTTGCTTGGGATGTTACCAAAACATGAAGCTTAAGAATAGTCAAAATCAATGACCGACTTCATCACAAGCTGAATTGAGTTTCCCGGATGATTTAATGTGAAAAATTTCTTCAATAATTAAAATTTCCATTCAAAATTGAAACACGTTGCACTAACTCAGCAATAAACCAAATCATTTCAAATTTTACACTGATGCTTGGTGACTCAAAAAACATCTAAAAATATATGAGAGAAAAAAGTCATTTTTGGAGCGGTCTAATGTACTCCTTCTGCAAGCAGACGTTTTCCGTGCAGCAGACGATTCTGCTGCTCCGCCGTTGAAATCAAAACATTGTTTGTTTTGGATTCCACTTGTTCCGTACAATTCGCAATTGTGAACAATAGAATTGATGATTCTTGATGACAGATTATGATAACTCAGTAGTCTTGCCAGATATTCTGTGTTATCCAGTATATTCACATAGAGATGAGTATTTTCTCATTTACTCATTCAAAAATGAGTACTTTCCCGGATATTGAGTATGATAAGTGGAGAGTGCGACAATAGCAATCATTAATGAATTGTGTAGTTATGTAATGCCTATACTGACGAAACATGAATCAATATGACTCTATTCCAAACACTGAACCTGAGTATTCAAAAGTATGATCCTCCCCATCGGTAGCAAGGTCCAGCCTATATCTATGTGGCTTCAAATTAACCCCAGATGCACTCCCTCTGAAACATTTAGCCTAAAAGTTTTCTTTCCGATACTGGGAATTAAACCCAGTACACCTGGGTTACCAGACTCGTGCCAACATATCCGATAGACCACATCGGCGCTATAAATGTATCAAATTAGAAATGCACGAAAATTGCTTAAATCTCAAAAATTCGACTATCTGCCAAAAATTTGTTTTTTCAGATAACACAAAAACTTAACGATTTCTGCATTTGAAGTCTTTGGTATCAAAATGAAAACTTCGATTTCTTAGATTTCATTTGGTTCCCTCTTTAGTGACTTTGAACGTTTTGAGGTAAAATTCGCCGTTCCATTCCAACTGAGCAGAAATTTTACACAAACCTCTTTATTGGGCCAATCAATCAAATGTTAATCACATATGCACATTGGTTTTTTTTTAATTTGATATGATCACTTTCGCTGCCACCCTACTTTATTACATTACCGTTAACCAAATGTAGCTACCTATGCATGTTGATGTATGTGCTCAATTACTCGGGAATCCAAAGTGAAGAAAAAAGGAAGCGGGTTCTGTGAAAATTGAATCTATACCCAGCACACCGCACACGCCGATTTGTGCAAACCACTCCACTCCAAATTGAAGCATCAATCAGCGTGTCCCTTGAAAGGGTGCACCCAAAGCGCGCTATAAAATCATGCAGCGCTCCCGGAGTGATTAAGTGAACCGAATGAGTGTGTCTCTAAGTGCATCAAGCACAGCGGCACCTTGCTTCTTCTATATCTACTAGTAAGATCCGTAGCGCATTTGTGTAGAGATATACTATAGTAGTGTGGCAGCAGATGGAACCGATTTATCTACGACGGTGCACATTCTTAATCTGCTCCAGATGGTCGAAACTGCAACTGCATCTAGAGGACGCCGTTGATGAGAACATACCAAAAACAACGAAACGTTTGCCTCTGTCTACACTGGGGTGTGGGAAAAACTTTAATGCGCACTAACTAAAATCAGCAGCAGATGCAGCATCTAGCAACGAGCAGCAGGTCTAGAGAGGTAAGTGTCCAAGGGTGGCGTTTACGAGTTGCGAAATTATTCGGGAACATCTCATCACTCACCCGGGTCGGGTTCGGGAGTATTTCTTAATGGTTGAAGGTGCTTCATTTATGCAATTTTATGGCCGGGTCATTCTTAATCCGAAAGTTTTTTCTTCATTTGTTGCCCATTTTTCTGACTCATTTCAAACGAAAAAATAGTCATTGACAGTCTACATCTTATCAATAATATGTGATTCCTATAGATTATAATTGAAAAATTAGAACTCGATAATGAATTTATAATGGACACACAATCATCCATGAGGCTGTGCCATATGTCAACCGATGTAGATTCGATACATAACAATACTGTGTTATGTATGTAGCGTAGGAACATACGCTATTACAATCAATCTGTCTTCATAATAAAGTGTCCATCTCAATTCCATTGACTCCTACACAACATTCAATTTACGGTTTTCCCAGCACAAAAGCACATTGTCTAGCTTGTTTGAGTTCATTGTAAGCTGCCAGTAGATGTAGAGGATATCCAGGTCCACAGAAATGTAACACTTGGGTGCTTCCGTCTGCAAAAAAAAAAGTTGCCTCTATTCATAAGGTGTTATACATCCGGAATCGTTCTTGAACTTTCAACTCGACCTTTGTGGTAGGGCAAAAACAAATCTTGTGAGACATCATCAACTTTATTAATCCTTTTTGCATGATGGACAAAAATTACTATCACCCTAGTTTTAACCCAAGAGGGCAGACATGCATGCTGTCGTAATTGCATTGGACAAAGATGAGTTTCCGAGACGGCTGTTGGCTGGCTGAGCTCAATTGGGATAGGAGCTTGTCCCAGCTGGCAGCTGTCACTTCGTTTCGATGCAATCAGGAGACGCATAGATTGTTTCTGATGGATGCCGTATGGTTCTCAACCTACATAGCTATGTACCTATACTTTTGTGCTTCTCTTTTCGAAATGCTAATTGGAAGCTATCATCATCGTATCCAAAGTGATTCGAAATAGATCATATCTCGGAAAAAATTTCATAATACTTTAAATATGTGCTTAGATAGATGATACCCAAGTTAAGTCAACAACACGTCAGCTGATATTGGAATCCATCCAATTTTTGTTTCAAATCTCTTAAAAGCTGAAAAAACTCCAATTTTCTTAAGGGTGATACGGTCAAAATTTGGTCAAGGGAAAACGCGTGTAAATCGGTGAAATCGTTTAATTTAAAAAATCAAATTGAATTTCTTTTTCAAGTTTAACTAGTATAAAATTCAGGAAAAATATTCAGTCAGGCTTCCGAATTGCCGGGCCTTACGCTTAACCCCTGCCATCAGATTTTGTACAGCAACCCATTCTACCTTCTTCGCCGCAGAAAGCCATTTTGCCTTGAACTGCTGCTCGTCCTTAGCAGTTTTTTTGGTCTTCTTTAAGTTCCGCTTGACAATAGCCCAGTATTTCTCAATTGGGCGGAGCTCTGGCGTGTTGGGAGGGTTGTTGTACTTGTGAACCACCTGCACGTTGTTGGCGGCGTACCACTCCATGGCCTTTTTACCGTAGTGGCAAGATGCCAAATCCGGCCAAAACAGTACGGAACAACCGTGTTTCTTCAGGAAAGGCAGCAGACGTTCATTCAAACACTCTTTCACGTAAATTTCTTGGTTGACAGTCCCGGAAGCTATGAAAATGCTGCTTTTCAAGCCATCGTCGTGTACAGCCTCCGGGATCGCGCTTTGGCCGTCGTATTTTGTTTATCGTCGCGATTTGGAATCACTACCTTCTTGTAAGTCGATAGTCCGGCTAGTTTTTTGGCTAGATGCACGGTTGTAGACGATATATCCAGCTTATTTTCGGCATCTCAGAGAGAGAGGTCAGGGTTTTGCTTGAAACTACCGGCAACTCTCTTTCGGTTTCCGGTTTTCGATTTTCCCCCGATCCAGACTTCTTGGCTGTCGACAAACGTTCCCCAAACACTTTAATTACATTTGTAACGGTTGATTTGGCAACTTTTAGCGATTTTTCCAGCTTTGCGTGCAAGTAGCTCGGATTTTCGCGATGCGCGAGCAAAATTTTGATACACTGCTTTTCTTCCTTGGACGGCATTTTGACAACTGAAGAGTGAATTTCAAAATCAAAATAGGAGCAACATTCTACACACACACACACCTTCAAAATGAGGGGTGTTCAGGTTTTTTAAATGCAAAATTGAAAAAAAAAAATCTTCAAGTTGATATTGACCAAATTTTGACCGTATCACCCTTTATTGCATAACTTCCTTTCATGCGATACCTCGCTAGACACCCAACAGTCATGTCAATTGAATTTATTGTTTTTCAATGCCAAAAGACATTCAACACCAAATGACTTTTTTACTTTATAAGTTACGGTCCCCGACAAAGTTGTTCAGCAGAAACTTTGCTTTAGAAAATTTATAGATTGGTACAAAATCCATAAGCAGACTTGGTTCCACAGAACAAATCAAAAATGTTGTTGATTTTCCGTATTAAATAGTGAATTTTGTCATACAAACCTTAATGTTCAAATTCACTCATGTAAAGGTTACTTAAACATTCTTCAAAAAATCATGGATGAGTTTTGAACCAAAAATAAGCTTTTTTAACCTCAGAGTTTGAGAAATTCAAAAAATTACTCCAAATCGACTCAGTCTACTGAGACATCTCCTTTTACGACACTGTATGACTATAACGAATTGAAATTCATTTTCAATTACGTATAATAGTTTGTAATGCAATAAATCTTTTGTAATGAAATTCAAATCTCACACAAAATCTACACGTTATTTTTGTCATTTTTGTGATTTTTGTGATTTTTGTCATTTTTGTCCTTTTTTGTCATTTTTGTCATTTTTGTCATTTTTGTGATTTTTGTGATTTTTGTCATTTGTGTCATTTTTGACATTTTTGTCATTTTTGTCATTTTTGTCATTTTTGTCATTTTTGTCATTTTTGTCATTTTTGTCATTTTTGTCATTTTTGTCATTTTTGTCATTTTTGTCATTTTTGTCATTTTTGTCATTTTTGTCATTTTTGTCATTTTTGTCATTTTTGTCATTTTTGTCATTTTTGTCATTTTTGTCATTTTTGTCATTTTTGTCATTTTTGTCATTTTTGTCATTCTTGTCATTCTTGTCATTTTTGTCATTTTTGTCATTTTTGTCATTTTTGTCATTTTTGTCATTTTTGTCATTTTTGTCATTTTTGTCATTTTTGTCATTTTTGTCATTTTTGTCATTTTTGTCATTTTTGTCATTTTTGTCATTTTTGTCATTTTTGTCATTTTTGTCATTTTTGTCATTTTTGTCATTTTTGTTATTTTTGTCATTTTTGTCATTTTTGTCATTTTTGTCATTTTTGTCATTTTTGTCATTTTTGTCATTTTTGTTATTTTTGTCATTTTTGTCATTTTTGTCATTTTTGTCATTTTTGTCATTTTTGTCATTTTTGTCATTTTTGTCATTTTTGTCATTTTTGTCATATTTGTCATATTTGTCTTTTTTGTCATTTTTGTCATTTTTGTCATTTTTGTCATTTTTGTCATTTTTGTCATTTTTGTCATTTTTGTCATTTTTGTCATTTTTGTCATTTTTGTCATTTTTGTCATTTTTGTCATTTTTGTCATTTTTGTCATTTTTGTCATTTTTGTCATTTTTGTCATTTTTGTCATTTTTGTCATTTTTGTCATTTTTGTCATTTTTGTCATTTTTGTCATTTTTGTCATTTTTGTCATTTTTGTCATTTTTGTCATTTTTGTCATTTTTGTCATTTTTGTCATTTTTGTCATTTTTGTCATTTTTGTCATTTTTGTCATTTTTGTCATTTTTGTCATTTTTGTCATTTTTGTCATTTTTGTCATTTTTGTCATTTTTGTCATTTTTGTCATTTTTGTCATTTTTGTCATTTTTGTCATTTTTGTCATTTTTGTCATTTTTGTCATTTTTGTCATTTTTGTCATTTTTGTCATTTTTGTCATTTTTGTCATTTTTGTCATTTTTGTCATTTTTGTCATTTTTGTCATTTTTGTCATTTTTGTCATTTTTGTCATTTTTGTCATTTTTGTCATTTTTGTCATTTTTGTCATTTTTGTCATTTTTATCATTTTTGTCATTTTTGTCATTTTTGTCATTTTTGTCATTTTTGTCATTTTTGTCATTTTTGTCATTTTTGTCATTTTTGTCATTTTTGTCATTTTTGTCATTTTTGTCATTTTTGTCATTTTTGTCATTTTTGTCATGTTTGTCATGTTTGTCATTTTTGTAATTTTTGAAATTTCTTTTTTATTGTTGGATTAAATTTTTTTGTTATATTTTGTTATTATTTTATTTATTTTATTTCTGTGCACTGATTCTCACGCCGAAATTTTTATTCGAAATTTCCGCATCCTTTCTCTGCTGTTTCGGAAATATCGTTAAAAAATTTGAAAACTAGACTGCTTCAAATTTATTTTCCAGCCAATTTCTAATTCCAAATAAGGAACATAATTTGAAATTTGTTTTAGTGACTTCAGCGTTTTTGGTCCGGACACTGATGGAGCACTTTTCACCATTCTTCCCTCAAATCAACCGCAGCTGTACGTTACCCGAATCGGTTGATCAAATTGTTTATGTGTTTTTGTCTAAATATACGAGAAAGTCCATGACGGATGGCATCGATTGGCATGCATCTGCAGAATTAACTATGGTCCCATTCATATAGGCATATTTAGGTATGGGCTATAAATTCACAAGTTGATGATGCGGTTCTATCTCACCGAATGTCCAGCTGTGGGCGAACAGCAGCTCGAAATGATTTATCTTCCGCCCTTTTTTCCAGCTCCCTATATGTTTGTACGTGTTTGTGTGTGTATGAGTGTATGTTTATCTATCTGAGGGTGAGTTTAAGCTGTGCCGATTCACGGAAGGTCTCTTCAAGATTATTGGGGCTGATTGTTAGCAGTAGCAAAGCTTGTTATATTTACAGGGCGTCCAAGAGAAATTCCTCTCCATAATCTAATTCAATTTTCATGCTTGATGTGGATCCATTTATTTGCCAAATTTTTTTTTCTTATTTGTTTGCTTCAGCCAAACTTTAGACATCTTGAAAACAATTTTTGGGGGCAGGACTGTTTTCGGAATTCTTTACCTCCGGATTACGACTACCAAAAGACTAAGAAGAATGTTTATTAAATTTTATTTTATTAATTTTGTTTCAAATGCATTTTCAACATCTGACCAATTTTTATTTTTATTTTGTTAATCCCAAAACCCACTTAATAACAAAACATTTAGCCATAATACTTTAATTTGTTTGGCGTCCTTAAATAACATTCATTAGGGAAACACAATCAGCCATGCCAATCAAGAAGTTAGCACATCTGTTGAAGCGGCAAAAGCCGAGAACATTCTAAAACTTTTTCTCCTTTGCAGTAAAACTCCCTAATAAAAAAAATCGAGAACATTTCTTCGCCGCCCGCCTGTTTCAATTCAGCAGCTCAGGTTCTTAATCAATATGCTAATTTATGTATGTATGTGTGTATGTGCGCATGTATAATTAATTGCCCTAACAACATACATGAAGCACGTTCGAGATTGGTCTCGGGACAATTATCCACAATTTTTTCGCTTCGTCTAGGTCGAAATTTCATTAAGGTGTTTGGAGGTGAGAAGAAAATAGAATTTTTGATAACCTAGCTCTTAAAGAGGAAGACAGCAGTAATAACTTTGCGAAGCTAGAGATTATATATATATGTACTGAGTTTAAAATATGTTGCCTAGAAAAGCATGAAATATGCCAGCTAAATTGTTCGTTTTATTTGAGTTATCAGCAGAGATTCACGCTTGTTAACATTTTACGGTTTGGAGTTTTCATCCAATTTACCAACTACAAAATATTATTCCTGCGTGAAAAATATAACCTTTCTATAATGATATCTTATTGCCTTTCAAAAGTGGAATGTTTACAGATACAACCCAGCTAACATGAAATCGTAATAGAAATGGTAATCCAAATCGAATATTAAGACATTTTCAATAACCATCGTAAACAAATTGGTATTGAGTGATTTTCTATCATTCATTTACGACTAGATTTGCCCAAAAAAAGTTGAATCGGATAGCAGCTTAGTCAATTCGTAAATATGTCTCCAAAAAGTTGAGAATATTCTAATTCGAAATTTACGATTTGAGTGAACTGATTTATGATAAATGAGTAATCCTTCCTCCTTTCTTCCTTTGACCGGTTCGTTAACAGAAAATCTTACAACTGATAAGTTGACATCGTGGTAAGATACCGGACAACCAACTCGGAGGACTGGAGTTCAAATCTCGGTCGGGGAATTTTTTTTCGTTTTACTCAAATTACTTATTGTCGTATATTTTGCTTTTTGTGCTTGATTCCATACTTCATAACCAGGTACCAACTTTATTTTTTTGGCATATTTCTTATTTCGGCGTTACCATAAATATACTCAAATATATTTAAAAGAATAGGTTCCATAAAAAATCTTTTTCACGCTCATTCCACAGTTTGTGCAGGCCTGTCCGTAGCTCCGAAGTTCGAACTACCAGGAGAAAACTACACACTAATTGACTCTCTTGCTTGATCGCCGTCTTACTGACTGACTTCCTGCACTCTAATGACGAATAACGCGATGTCTGTTTAATCCATTCACACATCCCCCTCCGTTGCTAATCAAAATAATGTTAGTATAACAGTTTTAAAATCTGTTCCTTTTCTAAAGTTTTCAAGAAAAAAAAATATATATGGATACAAGGAAACATCATGGTAAACAAATTGTGCGTTTTCCATATACAAATATGCTGACTTACTAAAAAAACACTAATTATCGCAACAATCAAAAATTGATTCGTAGAGGCGAACCAGCCTGTGACTGAAAATCTCTCGAATAAATGAAAAAAGATTGATTAAATTTCAAACAAGTATGTTTTTGTTCTAAGAAACTTGGCCATGAATACTATCAATGAACTGGTGTGAAGTTGTTTTGAAGTTTACACTACAATGCGAAAGCATCGACTTACAGATCTCAATTCCGCCTTTTTTCAATCTCCGTTGAACATAATCATCTTAAATATTTCGATGATCCTTATGTCTCTGTTTGTTCACCAACCAAGCAATTGAATGTACGCAATATGAGCGTCTACTATTCCAAAAAGGCAAACTATGTAAAAACTAAAAGTAATTTCAACTATATTCCCAGGGCTCAATCTTTTCTCTATTTCGAGGATTTACAAATCTTGAGGAATACTCTCCATAGGTTAACGGGAAATCATGTTGTGTAAAATTTTGCTCAAAATCACTGACTTTACTATACCATAATGTGAAACACTATTTATGTTATCACTCGCTTACAGAAAGAATCCCCTATAGCACAAGACCAATTTTCACATTCGGATAAAAAATTACACTATATAGGCAAGTTAGGTCGTAGTGGTTTGATACGTAGTCACTAACATTTGTTTATGTTTTGCATATACATAGAGTTGGTTTTGACATTTCTCACGCACATTAGCTGGCGTCCCACTGGCGTGTACGGACGAAATTTCATCACTGTTTCCCAACAAATATGAAACCGTATCAGAAATGATAACTTAAGTCGTTTACAATGGTGTTGCGAATCGCAATTCCAACTGCATAGTGAAAAGATTGTTTAAAATGTCGTCTGAAGTCAGTTTAAATCGAATATGCATATGATAGATAGTTCGCCATGTTTGTAAATTTTGAAATGACTTTGCACCTGCGCGGGCTTCAAGTGAGAAAATCATCGTCATGTTCTCTCTGCAACCAACAGTGCATCCAAATGACTGAAAATCAGATGGGAATTCAGTAATACTGACCAATGAGAGAAGTGGAAGATATTGTAGCTGGCAACGATTTGAAGGCTATGAGAGTAAAATCTGGAGATCTCTTGCATTCTTCCGAAAGGTACGAATAAGGTGTCTAATAACGTCCAAGTTTTAGTCGTTTTAGAAAGAAATAAAATTTATGTGTATACATATACTGCCTCCATTTTGGTAGGTAAATGCTGTTTTTTCAACTTTCATACGATCATGCCACGTATAATGGTACGCATATCAAAACAGCATAAGAATATAGCTACAAAAAAGTTTGCTGGGTCTCATCTTATAGTTATATAGGTTATGGTACTCTCTTAACGCATTTCAAACTATTTACTCGATTTGCCTTTTTCAAAGACAGCTCTTGATGCACTTGAATTTTAAGACAGTTTGTTCAAGCTATCCTATTTCACTAACTCAGGAACTAAGTTGGCCTTGTTCGAGTGCGGTTGTGTTTTTTGTCACGATCGCGTTTTGCTTCGTCATTCTTCGAAATTTATTTTTCCACGCGTTTTTTTGGAGCTGCAAAATTGAAATTCTTTAAATTGAAAAATATAAAGTGAACGTGATTTTATTTTAGTTAAAAATTTGTTGTTTAACTCTAAGATAACCAGGTATTGCAGTGAAAAGTGTAATTTTTACCAGTTGTTGTGTGAAGATGTGAACTGTAAGTGGGATTGAAAAAGGGCCTCTGATCGCGAATAGATTTGATTTACTAATTTCTAATAATAAGTAGGTATTTCAATTAATCTGGAGATAATAAGCTAAAAAAAGTGATCAACACGAGTGAGAAAGGTTGAAGTGTCGATGTATCAACATCAGTATGTCGGTCAAGTATTTTTTGAAAAAAAAAAATTATGCGGAAACTATATTTGGCAAATTGAGTTTGTTGGCATATGAGGAGGAATTAATAGAACCGTACACTAAGTTTAACGTTTGAGCCCTGATGCTTAGCCTAAATTCTACAGGCCTAAGGCCACAGGTTAACGGTGAATATTCGTGAAAACGTCTGTGAAAAGGGCCCTTCTCTGCAATCGTGATGGAACCTTCGCAGAATTGCAATGATTGCTACGATTTCCAGCAAATTCCTTAAAGAAGAACAACAGAAGTTCCGGTGTTCATGGCTCGGATGAATCATGCAGCTAAGTCCTTGTTTTGAATTATTTTTGTTATTATAAATCTTTACTGATTGCATAATGTAGATTACATAACATACATATGTAGTGTTTTATAAAATCATATTTTATTTATTTATTTATGGTAACCGTTCATATATGTAAACTATTTAATCGGCAGGGTGAATGGTTGAAACGTGTAAGTCGGTCATAATGAATTGAAATATTAAATTTTCACCAAAAAATCTTTCTAAAAGTAAATTTTGAAAGGTTTTGTGGCTGTTATTACTAATTAGGATTCTTTTTCTTTAATTTTTATTTTCAAGAGCGAGTAACGGCGCTATAACCAAGGTCTTTGACCAGAAATGATGGCGCATAGAAATTCAAAACTTGCAGAAAATTTAGAAGTGAATTTGAACCATAAAACATTTCATTCTAATTCCATCAATCCATTTGCTATAGTTTTGAACTTTTATGCTGAAATACCTCATTCCCAACCGCAGAAGAAGGAAATTCCAAGGAACATCGTCAAGGAGTACTATAAATTTTAGCATATGTGCTCCCAACGTTGGTATTTTCAATTGTATATTCATAATCACAGGAACGTATGGTACTGTTGTCCACGTTTCTTCCTCCCTGTGTTCCAGTTGTCTCTGCGTCTAATACTGCACAGTGGGCCCGGCCGAGTAAAGATGGGTAGTAAATGTACTTTTACTACTGCTGGGGGGGGGGGGGGGATGCTGACAAGTTCTGGCTGTGTATGTATCATAAGCAAGCATAAGCATAAGCAAGCTATCCTATTTCACTAACTCGCTTCATTGTAACCTCTTATCTCAAACGTTCCCACAACAAGATTAATGAGTAATTAGATGAATTGCCTTCTTAAAACACTTTAAAATTCCAAGTTGTCCTTTTGACTCACATGAATTATGAACAATCCATTCAAACTATCCTCTCGCAACGCTTCATAGATTGTTCTTATCTCGAGCTGTTCTTTCAATCCGCTTGATTTCTTATTTGAGAAGTAACTCAGGCTATCCTCTCAACTCGCCTTTAAGTTTCAAGATATTCTTTTAATTCGCTTGAAATTTTTATCAGTTACTCAGGCTGTTCTCTCAATTCACCTTTTGATTTCAAGTTGTTCTCTTGACTCACTTGTTTTTTCATCAATAACTCAGGCTGTCCTTTCAACTCGCCTTTTGATTTCAAGCTGTCCTCTCAACTCGCTTGTTTTTTTGTAACTTGTTTGTTTGAAACAACTGACTTTATAAACTCGCTTGTTTTTTCATCAATAACTCAGGCTGTCCTCTCAATTCACCTTTCGATTTCAAACTGTCCTCTCAAGTCGCTTGTTTCCTCATTAATTACTCAGGCTGTCCTCTCAACTTGCCTTTTGATTTCAAGTTGTCCTCTCAATTCGATTGTTTTTTTTGTAGCTTCTTTGTTTGAAACGGCTCATGACTTTATAAACTCGCTTTTGATTACAAGCTATCCTCTCAACTCGTTTTTTTTTCATCTATCACTCAGACTGTCTTATAGACTCGCTTTCTGATTTCAAGCTGTCTTCTCAACTGGCTTGTGTTTTGTCAATTTCTCAGGCTGTTCTCTAAACTCGCCTTTCGATTTCAAAATGTTCTTTTAACTCGCTTGTTTTTTCATCAATAATTAAGGCTGTCCTCTCAACTTGGTTTTTGATTTCAAGCTGTCCTCTCAATTCGTTTGTTTTTTGTAACTTTTTTGTTTGAAACGGCTCATGACTTTATAAACTCGCTTATTTTTCTCATCAATAACTCAGGCTGATCTCTCAACTCGCCTTTCGATTTCAAGCTGTCCTCTCGACTGTTTTTTCATCATTAACTCAGGCTGTCCTCTAGACTCGCCTTCCAATTTCAAGCTGTCCTCTCGACTTGCTCGGTTTTTCATCAATTACTCAGGCTGTCATTTCTACTCGCCTTTTGATTTCAAGCTGTCCTCTCAATTTGCTTGTTTTTTTTTTGTAACTACTTTATTTGAAATGGCTCATGACTTTTTAAGTTCGCTTGTTGTTCATCAATTATTCAGACTGTCCTCTCGACTCGCTTTTCGATTTCAAGCTGTCCTCTCGACTCGTTTGTTTTTTCTTCAATTATTTCAGGCTGTCCTATAGACTCGCCTTCCAATTTTAAGCTGTCTTCTCAACTCGCGTGTTTATTCATCAATAACTCAGGCTGTCCTCTCAACTCGCCTTTCGATTTCAAGTTGCCCTCTCAACTCGCTTGTTTTTTCATCAATTACTCAGGCTGTTTTCTCAACTCGCCTTTCGATTTCAAGCTGTCCTCTAGACTCTCTTATCTTTTTCATCAATTACTCAGGCTATCATCTCAACTCGCCTTTCGATTTCGAGCTATTCTCTTAACTCGCTTGATTTTTCATCAATAACTCAGGTTGTCTTCTCAACTCGTTTTGATTTCAAGCTGTTTTCTCAATTCGCTTAACTTCTTTATACAAACACTTCTTAATTTGAAATGGCTCATGAAATTATAAACTCGCTTGTTTGGATATTAAATACCCAAGCTTCCCTCTCAACTCGCCTTTCAAGCTATCCTCTTAATTCGCTTGTTTTTTTTGCATCAATTACACAGGCTGTCTGCGAGATTCGCCTTCCGATTTTATTAGTTTATAAACCGTTTATTTCTTAAAAAAAATCTTGTTTTTTTATATAGAATCTTGAATTTAAACTATAAAACTGCGATTTCCTCCATTTAGAATCCTTAATGAATACCTACATTAATATGTTTATCTTAATTATAAAACTTAACTTCGAGCTGATCCCGAATCTAATTTTTTTAATTTAAATTTCGGATCAGAATTCTGCCTTTTGAACCTGAGTTCAATATCTGAATTCCGAATCTGGCAACGAAATTTAAATATAAATTCCAGAAAATAATTTCTTAAAAACTATGAACCAACCTACGAAAATTGTATTAAAACCCTCAAGAAATCTCTTATTTGAATTCTAAATTTTCGGCTTTATACATAAAGAATGTTCAGTTATTTATTTGAAATTCAATTTATAAATCGTAATAACCATTGCGAACGATGAAACTGTTTGAGATTTTTCAATTCTGGATCACCATTATGAAACTTTCTCAAGTTCCAATTCTGCAAAAGAATTTACTGTTGAAATGATTTTATAGTTGTTGATTTAATTTTTTTTTAATTTCGATTTGATAAGTTTTGAATATGGAAAATGAATCTAGTTGAAGCTTGAAATACAAATGAGGACTCGAATCATTTATTTAACGATGATCTTAACTGAATTTCAATAACAAAAAACTGAATCAAAATCCGAAATCTGATTGCTAATATTGAATTTTAATGTTTATATCTATAAGCAAATTTGGAACCACAAAATCTAGAGTTATTCTAACCTAAGCTTACCAGATTTTTTCCGCCAATATCCGGGCCGTGCTATTTCAGGTTAATTTCCTCAATATCAAAATCTATTATAAGGTATATAAAAATGAATGTCTGTCTGTTCCCTATAGAATAGGGAACAGAAATATCAAACATCAAAACAAATCAGTCAATTTTGAATCATATTTCAAGATTTCAAAACATCGTTATGTCAATTTTGATAAAATTTGACCAAGACATTTGGACGCCAAATACATAAATCTATTTTTTATGAATCTATTCAAATTTTCGTTTGATTTTGCAAATAAAGTAAACAAAAACGGCAACATCTGGGCAATCTGGCAAGCTCAGTGTTATCTTATTGAAATTAGATATTCGGGACTAAATTTCTATCAACAATTGGGAATTTTTTTTTGAAAAATTGTAGTAGAATTGTGGACATGGTATGAGATTTCAATGTTTTGGGTTTATTTCTGAGTCCAGATTATTACTCTTGAATCATTTTAGTCGTTCATTAAAATTTGATGAAAAAAATTTGAAATTTCAAGTTTAGAGCTTTTCATTTTTGGAATATCATGGGAGGGTTTTAAAATTCCCCCCCACCGTTCCTATAGCCATGAGTCAATAACAGTTCCTTTTTAAAATTCTTTTTTTTTATTTTAATTCATGTGGTTGTAGAATGTATAAATCAACGCAAATTTCAATAAGGATTAAAAACTCAAAATAATTTTACATTATAGGTCTACACTTAAACTTTTATGCTCATAAAGTGAGCATTCCATTGTGACCGGTTTTATTACTTTTATTCAAAAAAAGCTCAAAAAAACTAAAATGGTAAAAGGATTTTAATTTTTTTCCTCCCTTTCTTCAATTTTTCAAATTCCCGCAAATTTTTTTCTTAAAACTGATAATTAATGTATCTAAGAAAAAGGTAATGTTTCCCTCGTAAAAGCCGCCACATTTTTTTATATAAGGAAAAAATAATTTCTCATCAGAACATTATATTTGATTTGCTGGAAACTTCTGAGATATTTTGTTTATTCTATAAATAAGAGAAAGTGTTGAATTATTTATTGTAAGGTAAGCACTAGACCAGGGTTGAGCAACCTTTTGAACCAAAACGGGCCAAATTGAATTTAAAATCTGGTCGGCGGGCCGCACTTAAGATAACATTTTTTTTTAATAATTAGCAGAGCTTCAAATAACTTTTTATAATGGGGATTTTTTTTTATTATCTGACGGGTTTGCGCCGGGGGTCTTCAGATTTTCCCCAAAATTGAAAATTTGGTTCATTTTTGCGACCTAAAAACACATGTATTTTTTCAGATTTCTAACATTTTTATTTTTTAAGTTAGCTTCGGTAAGATTTTTTTGTAAATAAAAAATAACCATTTTTCAAAGCTACATAACTCTGTTGTTTCTCAACGGAAATTATAAAATAGCACATCAAAATGCATCAAAATTTTATCAGCTTTCCAAATAGAATAGTTAAAAAAAATTAAATAATGACCTTCAACATGAAAAGTTGAAAATAAACATTAAATGGCGTCTAAAAGTACCGTCTGCACCCCCGAATATTTGGCAAAAAATACCATTGTATAGCTCGATTTATGATGCAACTTTCATCTGAAGACACCAAAGTGGGCCATTAACACCTTGAAGAGTTATGAAAGAAATAATGACAATAAATCTCTTTTTTTTGCATCGAAAACAAACAATGGTCGAACAACTGCACTCACATATGGAGATAGCAAGCACTTCTAACAACATGGAAACAAAAGAACTTACCAAAGCAGGTAAAAAACACTACTTTTTCGTCCTTTTTAGACTGCCCCTACTCGCATAACAGTCCCATATGAATTTTTGTCATTTTAGGTCAACATATGGCTTCAACATAAAAGACTAAAAAAAGAGGTTTTGTTCTAGAAATTTCGAAAAAAATATCAATTCGTGGCTGTCCTATATGAAATATACCTGAATAAAAGTCCCATATGTGAAATACCACGGATTTGGTTACTTTTCAATGTTTCTTTCGGCGAAATAGTCTTTGGTTTATTGCTTTGAATCATTTAAACATTTTTTTAACTCACTTGATGTCGAATGATGCACACTAATTTTCGAAGGCAGGTCTGACTTTCTTAGGAATGACTTCCTGAGCGAAAAACTATCGGATGCAATCAAAAATCGTAAAAAGATTCAACTTACAATGTGGAATTCATGATATTTTTTGCAAAAGTATGTTTCTTTCTCTGACAATTGCATTTAGAAGATCAAAAATGATTAAATTAAAGTCTTAGAAAGTAGCTTGGTGAGAAAAATAAATTTTGTATGGGACTGTTATGCTAGTAGATTCGAAAAAGGTTTCAAATATGGTCGATTAACAGTCCCATAATGAATAAAAATGGTGCTCTCGACCATACCAATAACCCAATTTCGAAAATTTCAGGCCTAACGATTTATTATGACAACCTAGAAATGATTTTCGTTTATGCTGAAAGTGATGGTCACAATTTAAAAATATATTCCAAAACAGAAAAATCTGATTGTCTCGCTTGCTTATTTTTGTATATGGGACTGTTATGAAAGAAGGGGCGGTAGATTGTTGCAGCTTAACTGACTTCATGTTATATCCAAAAATCTAATAACGTATTCGTTTATACCCAGTTTTGCACCAGGTCACAACAAGTTATGCACATTTTACTGTTATTTTTAGAAGTTTATGCGCTAAGTTTTGCATCCGTAATTGCCCAGATTTGATTTAAAATTGACGGTGGAACACTGAAGATTCGTTTGTGAGCGATCGAGGTAGCAAAACACTGACGACGAATTATGTTCGTTCTAGTATGGTAAACCTCAAAACTGGGCGAATGTAGAAAACGAATACGGTAAAAGTATCATATTTTCATTATTTTATAGCCTGGGCTGGCCATACTGAGCTCTTTGATTATTTCTACAACATTTGTGCCACTTTCTCATACTTTTTTGATCAATGGGAAAGTATTTTGGTGTCCAGTGTTTAGCTTCCGATATAAAAACTATGTAAAGCACGTCTGTATTTCATTTTTTTAATAACATTTTTGTGATCCCAAACACAGGGACTGAACCTTCTACTATTGGCATTGATTATGCTTCACAATGATCTTTGATCGAAAAATTAATGAGTTACATAGTATATGACCAGGTTGTAAAAGCAACATTCCCATTATTAGTTATATCACTTAAAAAATACGATACTCAGAAGTCAGTTTTGCTGCAAACACTCTACAAAGCACGAAAAAGTAGTGTTTTTTACCTGCTTTGGTAAGTTTTTTTTGTTTCCATGTTGTTAGAAGTGCTTGCTATCTCCATATGTGAGTGCAGTTGTTCGACCATTGTTTGTTTTCGATGCAAAAAAAGAGATTTATTGTCATTATTTCTTTCATAACTCTTCAAGGTGTTAATGGCCCACTTTGGTGTCTTCAGATGAAAGTTGCATCATAAATCGAGCTATACAATGGTATTTTTTGCCAAATATTCGGGGGTGCAGACGGTACTTTTAGACGCCATTTAATGTTTATTTTCAACTTTTCATGTTGAAGGTCATTATTTAATTTTTTTCAACTATTCTATTTGGAAAGCTGATAAAATTTTGATGCATTTTGATGTGCTATTTTATAATTTCCGTTGAGAAACAACAGAGTTATGTAGCTTTGAAAAATGGTTATTTTTTATTTACAAAAATATCTTACCGAAGCTAACTTAAAAAATAAAAATGTTAGAAATCTGAAAAAATACATGTGTTTTCAAGTCGCAAAAAGGAACCTAATTTTCAATTTTGGGGAAAATCTGAAGACCCCCGGCGCAAATTGTCAGATAATAAAAAAAAATCCCCTAATTTCAAATTTTTTGGCAAAATAACTCTGAAAAAGGAATGATAAACGAATTCACGCGTTTAAAAACAG
Source organism: Uranotaenia lowii (assembly GCF_029784155.1). Classification (NCBI taxonomy): domain Eukaryota; kingdom Metazoa; phylum Arthropoda; class Insecta; order Diptera; family Culicidae; genus Uranotaenia; species Uranotaenia lowii. The sequence continues at coordinate 134,576,366 of NC_073692.1, forward strand.
AAATTCAACACGATTTTTTTAATACCCGATATTGAAAAGGTACATCACTAAATCTTTGTCATTATTAAATTTTCTCAATTTTTTAACAATAGGTACTTCTTTTAGCAATTTTCTTATTAAAATCGATGGCACTATTCGTTATCATTTCCATTTAAAAATCTTCCGAAGCTTACCACAGAAATAACTTAGAGTGTGAAAATTTTATATTTAAGAAATTCACCGTCTTGACTTTCTGTAGCTTCTTTCCACAATTATAACTTTTCCTCAAAGCCTACAAACGCTGAAAAATCCGTTTTTTGCTGAGCAAAGTTGTCAAAATCATAGAAAAATTTTATTATTTTCAAACAATTAACTTCAAAACCACATTTATGATTCGAAAATTTTTTTTCCCAGATTTTCATAGTTTTTAATCTTTAAACATTCGTAATGTTGAATGCAAATTATAAGAGAAGTACTCAATTTATCGATGTTTTTTTATAATTTTTCTTTTAAATTTCTGGAAAACTCTTCACAGATAAACGTCAAAGACCTTTCGTGTCTAATCAAAGAATTTCACATTGCCAATGTTTTTATCGAGAATTAATAATTTTTGTCAGCAACTTTGATGCCAGCTGATTCATGATGATTGAAAAATTAAAATCATTCGCCCAGACTTTATTATTAAAGTTTTGTTATTTTTGTCAATATTCAGAAATATAAAATATTTTACAGGGTTTTGGTTTCAACTTTTTTGGTCAGTATTTGAATGCTAACAAAACAAAGATTTTTTTCTGAATTGGATAGAATACCTTATGAGTAAAAAAATTATCTTAAACACAACTTTATTTTTGCTTGAAACATTAATAATGACTTCACTAACGGTCTTCGAAATTCCTTTGATCTAGCTATTGATTTTTGGCTGCTCTCTCGACTCATTTTAATTGATTTCGGTTTTCAAAGTAGTATGTGTTGAATATTTTGGAAAAATGTATTGTGAAGAAAAAAACTCCAATATTACGTTATGTCAATAAACAATATTGCATTTATGCCTTGAACAGAACATAATAAATGCTTAAAAGGCCAATAAAAAGGGGGTGGGGCAATTGCAGATAAGTGCATATTTGATCAAGTTATATAATTTTTCCTAACAATTCATTTCAGAAAAAGGTAAGGCATAAAAAAAAAAATTAAAACGCGTTGCGCTAATTCGGGACTGGATGGACCGCTGGCAAAATTTCTATTGCTTTTTCTGGTAGTAAAAACAACCAAAAAAAGGTTTTTGGAGGTGTAAAAATTTAAGTATTTATATTTTGCATACAAAGCTAGCAGCGCACAATGGTTTAAAATAAAAAAAAGTTGGAAAAAAAATCAAAAGCATTTTTGTTGATGTAAGCGGAAAGTTGAAAAACATTGAAAATTGATTTTTTTTCAATGTTTGCTGCTTTTTCTATAATTGCAAAAACGGGTTTTGAGCTTTCTACTGGAAACTTGAATATTTTTCAAATATATATGAATATTTTTGTTAAATTAAGTATGGACCCCAAAATTCCTCTGGGGTTGTTGTATGAATATTAAAAGTGATGTTTTATGGTGAATTTGCATATAAGTATATCGAAGCAAACATTGCTTGATTTTCTCTGTATAAATACTCTTAAATTTTCATTTTTGAACTATACAGCGTTCCACTCAAAGCTATAGTATTCAAAATATTGCAAAAACTAGCAGCTTACTTTAAGATATGGTTTTATTGAGACTTTTACCTATCCAATGGTGTATAATCTACCCCGGTGATCAGCAGCGCAACCCTAATTTTTGCTTCCGAAAAATAAACAGAATAACTCGAACTTTTTTTATCATCAAATTATGGATTCTCAACTAAGTGAAACTTTATTATTTCCTGATATTTAGGATGTTTACCATCTCAAAACTTTAAAATAGTTTATAATATATAACTTCGGTATACAAATATATGAATTTTTATAGATATAGATGCCTTTTTAAATTGTTTGGATTTGGAGTAAAGGATAAAAAATCCTATTTTTTTTTTGTTTCAGTTGTCGTTTTTGTTTGTTCCGTGGAAGTTGTAAAAAAAAGTCCTAGATAATATCTAGTTACAACAATACATTCCTTGAATATTGGAGGTTCGAATCATGAATAAAAAAATTTTTTTGTGGGTCTAGTAAGCATGAATTCCAGATTCTTCGAATTTATTTGGACGGGTAAAGTGGACAATTATGTAAACTTAGGTCTCAAATAGGCTCTATTTTTCTTTGCTTGTTTTATCGAAATATTTTTTCTGAGTTTGAAAAGAGATTTAGTTGCTGCTGACGGGTATCGATAAAAAAATATTGTAGGTGGTTTTAGTCACTTTTTCATAGATTTTTTTTTCTCGAAATAATACTAAATTCGGCTTAGATTTATCCGGGTTTTGCGTTGAAAAATTCGAGATCAAATGCCCTGATTTTGCCAGGTTTTCTGTTAAAATTTTCCGTAGACCGTAAGAAATTTTGACTTCTGCAAAAAAAGTAATAGAAGTTTTCTTCTTGTCTTGTTTTCCCCATCCTGTGAAAAATGAATTTTTGCAAATTTAAAAAAAATCAACCAAATCGAATTTTAGAATTTTTTTATAGACAGGTCCTTTGCACGGTATACTAATTTTTCTAATATAAATTTCCTAGTGAAATACATACTAAATAAAAAGCCGCTATGAATTATGAGAAACGTCAGTCACTGGTTAACGTAATAAAAAAAAATCTTTTTTTCATTATCATTTATTATCATTTTCTTGCAAATATATCTTATAGAAATTTATTTTTAATATCAGCCTAGATAGCTTTTAAGCATTTTCCAGCATTGAAGAAGAAAACATTCCTCCGTAGCATCCTAGAATTACTACTTTCTTCCAGTTGGTACGCCAAAAACGCGCTAAATAAAAGCTGAATGGGAGGAAAAATGAATGCTACTGACAGATAAAAGGCGGCAGCACATCAGCGCCATCATCATTGATCCGTGGAAGTGAGCATTTCAAGTAGTAGATACTGAGTAGGTATACCTATAGCTTTTGCTAGGAAGGACATCAACGGATTTTCTTATATCAAGCAGCTCACAGAGTTCCATCGAATGAGCCTGGCTACGTAGGATGATGAATTCCAAGGTGGAATTCTTTATTTTTGCGGCAGCAACCAGCCTGATGACGAAGAAAGGGGAAGAGTTCAATTGAAGTTTTTTTTTCGTCAAGGATGGCGTCTTATGTACTTGTATGGTTTTTTCACGTTTTTACCCTGACATTGCGTGTAAAAATCAAGATCAAAGCGACATGCGTCCATATATATTTTGGGAAATGATTGTCCTGGTATATTTTCCACCTTTTTCATCCGAATTGTTGAGTGCTACTAAACTGGCGGTTCAATCACGTAGAAATTGACGCCACATTCATGACTATGTATAGGTTTGAATGTGATCTCTAATTTAAGAAACCTTATAATGTGCATTGTTTAATCATTCGAAAGCCTGTTTGGTAACATTTGCTAAATTGGTCCGATGAAAAATTCACCTGAAAAAGCAACCGGTTGGCAGCTGCGGTCATGAATTTTTAGAATTGATGTAAATAATCGACGTCATTCTCGGGACGCAGCTCCAAACCCCAAATACGAATCCTGGTCAACCCCAAGCGGTGTGGAACGAGATCAAACCTGGCTTGATGGTGCCACATGTTGCCAGCTCCTAATGTTTCCGTCCTTTCTGATGAGATGATTGCCAGAAGGTGTAAGTAGGGTGTAAGGTCATGTAATTGGATGGAATATCTTCTGTTTGTAAAAACCTTTCTCCAATGACATTTGAAGATAAAACCGTGTAAATGTTCACTCACCGACGATAAACGATTGCTCTCAAAAGGTCAACTAACAGTCCATCAACCCTGAAACATTGTGTTCCTTTTGGCATGCAACAAACACTTGCTCGATATAGTGCGAAGAGGCATAAATAACCGGAGAAAAGCATTAAAGTTAATTGAAAGCACGTCGCAGCTCATGATGGGGGCCACTGTGCGAAATTGTTCTCGTCGCGTAGCCATTAAAAAATCACAAGTTCAACACGCGTTTTTCCACGGCCTCAGTCAGATGGTGGGGAAAAACCTGGGGCCATAAAAACAACGATGAACCGCACTGCAGTTGATAAACTGTGCCGGGAGCAGTATCATTTGATGTTAGCAAGTTGATATCGAATAATTAAATTAACGTTATCGGAAATTACCATGGTCGCAGGTCAAGATAGCTTTGTAAGGCTCTTACCAAGGATAGTTACGTATACATTGAAAAAATGTACAATTTTTGAATGGTTTTTTGAAAAATCTAAGACAGATAAACAAATTCAGTGAATATACTTATAGAAGACAATAATATAAGCAAACTTTACTAAAAAATTGCGAGTGCCCTTCCGACAGTTAACTGGGACATTTAAAATGGCGTTAAAAAACATGCGTGTAAAAATGCACAATGAGTTTTGACATGTCTCTCTTTAAACTTTAATAACTTTTTTGTCGTAACTTGTATCATCATACAGTCGTCAATGTAAATGTGCGAAATTATGTCGAATTAAGAAAACCTACTTTGCAGAACAATCGGTACATGTGTATAAAAGTTGAAGCCAAAAAAGTGGATTTTGCAGTTCAGCTACACCCACAGAAGAGATTGCAAAAATCCAATGTCTTTTTATCAAATCTCTGTGCCAAAAATGCCCGGAACGTGTTATATTTGATTGGAAAAGAAATACTGGCATAAAGACTTGGAGTCCCAAGCAAAATGATGGATGACCGACCACTACATTCAAGCGAAACAAGAAAAACGTTTTATGGGATTTTCATCATATTGGATAATTCATCACAAAAAAATAGAGTGAGAATCGAACTCACTGAAACATCTCATCTCAGTTAGCCAATCCGATTTTTACCCTGTGCACCATCTTAGTCGGTTAGCAAACGAAGGTTTATTGACAGTCCTTCTGCCACCGCCGAGTGCAAAAGAAAACGCAAGGTATTGGCCGTCTGTCGTTGGCAGGTGTTTTTTTTTTATCATTCTTTGTCTTTGATGGGAAAGGGATAAGAATGGAAGGGGAATGGGGTGGAAATTGAAAACTAAAAACTGTTTTCTAAAGCCGGCCGGCTTACATATTTACACAATCAGCGCGCGGTACATCATTCGATAATATCCTTGCTGGCTGATTGTTTCCATCCTGCTTTGACTTGTAATAGTATAGGGGATATGTTTTATTTGGTTTCTTTCAGACATATGCAAGGTTGCGCTGGAAGGACTTCGCCAGTTATCGCCGTATAATCTTATACCGATAATTTCAACTCCAAGGAAGTTCAATATTGGAGTAGAATCTGATTTGTGGGTGTACAACTAAACTCATACTTTGCTTTTAAGCTTTGATGCTTGTTTTATAAAACCATTCCAAGCTGTAATCATAAGGCCGATGACATACTGAGTGCGATGCGATGCGAACCGGCAAATGCGATTCAATGTGGCGAACTACATTTGATGAAAATGTATGTGAATCGCTTAAACTTGACACACTCTACGCTGCGAAGCAGATGTCAATTTGTTCTGCCGCTCGAGTTCGCATTGGCTGCGTTCTCAAATTCGCATCGCATCGCTCTTACTATGTCATCAGTCTAAGTCTTCATAAAACTGAGGGAAAAGATTTATTCATGACAAAGTAATGTTTTTGATTGCTTCTGAAAGAAACGCCCAACGAAGTTGTGATTCAGCTGTGATGAAACTCTGATAAGTTTGTTGGAGAGACTGAGTATATTATCGGAGAGTATTTGTTTTTGTTTTGAGAAAAACTTCTAACGAAGCTGAGACAAAACTATGGTAAAGATCACACAACCAGTGATGTCAAACTTCTAGACTCTAGACTTTTGTCATTTCTTCCAAACATTTCCAGATTTTGGATTCTGTTGTGTTGTGAGCCTACTTGGTTGAATGATTCAACTGAATCAAAGCAATCGAAAGATTCCTTTTAATTCAACCACGGTATACCGATCAAAACAACAACTTTTTATTTCAAATTCATTCAATTTTTCTTGAAAACAAATTACTTTTTCAAAATTCACTGGTTAAGTTCGACTTGTTCGCTCTTGAGTTTAACCACTCGCCGCAGACGGTCGAGGAACGTATCGTATGAGGCCCGCAGGTGTTCTTGTGGTATTTGTTCCCAGGCTGCCACGAGATGTCGCTTCAGAACCTCCACACCTTCTTGTTTCTTAGAGCACACTTCAGCCTCCAACATATTTCAAACAGCGAAGTCCATAGGTTTCAGGTCTAGCGAACTCGTCGGCCACTCGAAACTCGAAATGAACCCTGGAAAATGTTGGGCAATCCAAAGTTGGGTTTTCTTCGCCGGAGCCGAGTCCTGTTGGAAAACCCAATCCCTGGAAACAAAATGTCGACGTGCCCACGGTTCGACGACATTCCGTAGAACTAGTTTCCGATATGTATTTTGGGTGATCTTCACTCCTTCAGGGACAAAATCCAGCGGAGTCCGCCCACCACAAGTGTCTCCGGCCCAAACCATCACCGATTCTGGTTTCTGTCACCGGGTGGCCGTCAACAAGTCGGCATGGCATCCCAAGTAACACAGATTATGCCAACTAGCATTAGGAAGTTTTATTATGGTTTAATTATGGCATTTTTTTGTGCAGCTCGTTTTATGACGGTTTTATTATGGTCATGCAGAATGCTTATAATTATTGTTCGACCATATGTTTTCAGATGGTTTTGAAAACGCTAATAAAACTTTTATTAAACATGCTGTTTTAGTTATTTTGAAAGAGTTATGAATGCTCTTTTTAAACTATAATAAAACACAAACCTAGAAGTTTGCTCCAAGCTTTCTTTTGCATGTTCTATAATAGCACTCAGTGCATGATTATTAAACCGCCATAAAACTTAGTGACAGTTCTCGATCAAGATGTCAAAACAGGACACGCTCTGATTAGATAGCACATATTTGAATTGGAACTCCCATTTTTACACATTTTTGGTAAGTTATGCGTGTTGGTTTTGAGTTAAAATTGAAAAAATACATCTTTGAAAATTTGAAATCACCGAAAGTGATATGAATATCTTTACAATATGAGTATTGAGTGAAAGGGCCCAAATAGTAGGAAAAAAATTGTGGCTTGACGCCATCATTCATTCAAGATGGCGGCTTCCGCTTTTGTTTTCAAAGCTGTAAATTACTGAAAATATCGTGAAACCTTCACAATATGGATATTAGTTGAAAGTAATAATCGAGTAGAAGTCAAATTTCGTTGCCCGTCGCCATTTTAAATCCAAGATGGCGGCTACCACTCAACTTGAAAATACTGTTAAAGACTGAAAATCGCATAAAACCTATATTATAGGGGTATAAGTTGAAAGAAATCAACCGGTAGAAGTTGAATTTCGCTATCTGACGCCATCTTGAAATCCAAGATGGCGGCTTCCGCTAAACTTTAAAATGTAGTGAATGACTTAAAATGACATGAAACCCAGGTGGTAGTGGGTGGAAGGGCTTAACGAGTAGAAGTCGAATATTGCTATCTTACACCATCTTGAAATCCAAGATGGCAGCTTTCTATAAACTTTAAAAATGCTCTAAATCATTGAATATCGCATGAAACCTCCAAAATATGGGTGTTTGTCAATTGGGATAGGTTATAAAAAGTTTATTTTTGCATTCTGACGCTATCTTGAAATCCAGGATGGTGGCTTCGGCTGAACTTAAAAATACTGTAAATGAATGAAAATAGCTTGAAACTCCCAAATATATTGTATTGGGTGCTAAGGCTAAATGATAGATGTCAAGTATCTCTTTTCGCGTTTCTCTGAAAATCTGTAAGTGACTGAAAATCCCACAAAAACCACCATAATACAAACCCTGTTCGTTTTTGACAACATTCGATTTTGGCAACATCGAATTTGGCAACATCGAATTTGGCACATGTGCCTAAATCAGACGGTTAACAGAAACAACATAGCTTTATAGTTTTCGTTAGAATAAGGCCAATACAATTTAAACATAATAGCATGATAGGAATAATAGAATTACATAAATGGCAAAAAAAAACAAAAACTATAAACAAAACAAGAAAAGTGCTAAATGCATTAGAAACATAATGAAAAAATAATAAAAGTGATTTAAAATGATCTAAATTGTCTTAAAAAAGTAGTTTTAATGTAGTATTACGTGAAAAAAAGTTATGTTCAAGCGATTTTTATTGATTAACAGTATTTGAAATTCAGTGGAAGCTGCCATCTTGGATTTCAAGATGGCGTCGGAAAGAAAAAAATCGACTTCTAGTTTAGCCCTTTCACCCAATACCCGTATAGTGGTGGTTTAATGCGACCTTTTGTCAGCATTAAGCATTAAAAGTTGAGCGGATGCCGCCATCTTGGATTTCAAGATGGCGTCTGATAGCGAAATTCAACTTCTACTCGTTTAGCCCTTTCACCCGATACTTATTTTGTCAGAGTTTTATGCGATTTCAAGTCATTTACACCATTTTAAAGTTCAGCGGAAGCCGCCATCTTGGATTTCAAGAAGGCGTTAGACAACGAAATTTGACTTAACTCATGATTTATTCCACGGGTCATTCAAAACCAATCCCTTTTCATTCAAAAAGTCTGTCCTCATTTACTGTACTAATGATTAAAACTCAGAAATGAGGAACACAACCTTAGCGTGTAATTGGTTGGCTTGCGAGAGAAACGTCAAATCGTAGCTTTTTTTGGGGTCATCATTAAACCATAATAAAACTATGAATTGACTCACGCCATGTTGGTTGCAAAATCGAAGGGCACAAAATGACACCATGTTGATGGATTCACAATGCAAGCATTGGAAAATATTTTGTCAGGCCTTTTTCCATCAATTCCATCATGATTGACCATCAGATTTGAGGCGCATTTATTTTAAGATACTTTTTCATATACAGTTTTCCTAAAATCTTGACTGGCAGTAGAAAAGACGCTCAATATATGGTTAAAACATTGGTTTTTTCAGCTATTAATTTTACCAGATCATATCTGAATAATGCAATCATCATTCATCAACCATTATGGTTGCTGGAAAAAATATAAAAAAAACTCCGAGAACTGACAGAACCGAAAAAAACAAACATTTCTAACATGTTTAATAATAGCTTTTTAAAATCTTTGGTGACCAACATTGATGATCAACAATTATATGTCTTGATGACGTTTCTAGGGTAGGGCCAAATAGCCTGATTTTGGCTTTATTAGAGTCCAGGTGATGTTATAGAATGCGCTTTAGCTTTTTATGAAGATTAATGCGATAGTCCAAACGATATTTTGCTGACCATAATAAAGCTAAAATTGTTACTTGCGATGGCTTTGGGATCTGTCTGGTAACCAAACTCTGTCGTTCTGCTTATTCACGAACAGCTGTACGGTGAAGAGTTTCTTGTCGGTAAACACGATGTTCTTCAACCTTCCTTCTGCGGCCCTCTTCAACAGCGCCTTCGCTCTTTTTACCCGTTCTTGTTTCTGCTTTATCGTAAGGTCTTGAACCTTTTGAATCTTGTAGGGCTTGGTCTGAAGTTTATTTTTCAGGATCCGACGGAGACTTCGATCCGATATGTTGAGATCCTCTGAAAATTTAGTGGAACTACGAAAAGGATTTCTCTTAAAGCGCTTCTTGACGATCTTCGCCATGGCAGGTGGTGACAGTAGATCAGCGTCCCCCGCCATACCATTTTTGGTACTTCTGGTCTCCAGGCATCTTTTAACTATACGGTATACAAAACTTCTGCACACACTTATATCAGACAGCTCACGAACTATGGCCTTCTGCCGTTTGCCAGCTAGGAACAATGCAACCACAGAGCTACGATTCTGTTCGAGATCCATTTTGCCGGATAACACCTGATTACAAAAGTAACACTTACATCCAATGACAGCTAAGACTTAATGTAAACAAAGCGACGAGGAGTCGACCCTTGTAAGCTACCGACGGTTGACTAGCCACCTTACAATCCTTGGGTATCCACGCTCCGAACCGGCGTACAACGCTAAGGAAGGTTGTACGTAAGGTGTTCTTGCGATTGTTTTTGCGATACTCTGGTCAATTCGGAGAGTCAACAAGGGCTTGGCCCTACAGGTTAGCCTAGTGTAGAAGTAAGTGGGAGGTACAAGGATGTTGTGCAAAAAACTTTTTCCAATTGTACTCAAATATTGAATAAATTTGCGAGTAGTGCAAGGGTTGGGGTTTTTTCGATCATTTGAGTGACATTCTTTGCGACTTACCTTGGATAAAAGTGCCGCTCGAGGCCCATAGAAGAAAATCGATAATTCGCCGGAGGGTAACCATTATCAGATTTTTAATTCCGCATCGTAATTTGAAATTATTTTTTTTTAGAAAAAAAAATTATTAACAAAACATATTTGACAAATTTGGTTATTTAGAATTTTTTTTCGAAGGAGCCTACACGTTGCATCTCTCTGGTGTCATCTATATGTCAAATGAAAGGGCTAACTTTGCTGCCCAAAATGGCAGAGTTTCGTTTCTGTGCAGTTTGTTTACATTGAGTTGTGAACCATGGCAGAGTTAAGAGCAGCTGTTATCGCTGCTCGGTTGGCGCGGAGATGATGAGATTATTATTTCGGACGAGAAGCTGTTCGTTTTGGAGCAAACAGACAATCGCAAAAATGATCGAGTTTGGAGTGTGAGCCTCCAGCAAGCTCCTGCGGACAAGCTGAACATTTCCCGGTTCCAAAATAAGTAGTTAGTCTTGCTTCCAGCAAGATGGCACCCCATCCCACACCGCAAAAGTTGTTCAGGCGTGGTGTGAGGAAAACTTGACCGATTTCATTTTGAAGAATGAATGGCCTCCGTCTCGTCTGCGGATCAGAATCCACTGGATTATTTCGTGCGGGGATACATGATGTCGAAGCTATAAAATAACAAATTTGAAGCAATTCAAGCGAGTTATCACGAAAATCTGGGACGAAATGCAGATGGAGCACGTGCGCGCCGCTTGGGACGACTTTCCGAGACGTCTGAAGCTGGTTCGATCAGAGAAAGGTGGTGTAATTCCGTCTGTGAAGTATCTTTATGAGTTATGAGTTCAGATTTTCTTCTTATTCTTTAAAATATAGAGATTTTCCTGTGTGACTGGACTTTTTTGTCACCCTGTAGATGCCTTCGGCCTTATGTCCCTATCCGACAGGACATCCTTCCGCCTGATAACATTTCACCTATGTAACTTCTTTCGGCCTTAAGCCGCATATCCAGGCCCCCCAGACAATCATTTGGTGGGTATTTCGAATTTGCAACGCAAATATACATGCAAATATACCTGTAAACATATCGTATATAATGTAGCAAAACCAGTATAGAGTAAAGTGGGGCAAGAGTACGCACTTAGTTGTGGACTTATTGTATCTCTTCAAAGAACAAAGTATCGATTATAGTAATTAAACCAAATTAAAGTAAGGCTCTTAACCTTGATTGTATGACGCAAAAAATTTTGATTATGTTTATAAACATTGATAAAAAATCATATTTTTCAAAAATTACCAAAGCGTACTCTTACCCCACCAGTGGGGCAAGAGTACGCATGAGGTGGGGCAAGTGTACGCATATAATAAGCTCATTGTATTCCATTCTGGTCCGGTGTAAGTGAGGTCTTGAATCATTTTAATCGTTTATTAAACAAAACAAAACCTTTATTTAATAAACAATAGTTAAAATAAAACAGTGTTTTTATGAGTAACGCTGTTCGCTTCAGCAAAGGCAAAGGCGAAGTGACGCAAATCACTGAAAGACAGATCGTAAAAAGCACTGTACAGCGCTCTGCAGTGATTAACGAGATCCTCTGACTGCTGAGGGGTAAAAACTGAAGTGAATTGTCCATGGCTTTCAGCACCGAATCCCCCCCCCCCGAGAAAAATGATTGTTATTCACAATTCAATACAAAAATATCTTCTGTTGATTACCTTCTTAAGGCGTTTACGCAAGGTTGATTCCGAAGTCCCGAGGCTTTCAGCAATCCAGCGCTTCGATTCTCCGTCCTTCAATCGCTGCCTGGCGTTTTCCAGCATCTCCGGAGAGCAAATCTTCCGGCTGGTTTTCCCTTTGTACATCCTGATTATTGGAAACATGATTATTCTTTGGGTTAGCTTTCCAAATGCTATCAAAAAGACGAAGGAAACCAACGCGTACTCTTGCCCCACCAAACGTGCGTACTCTTGCCCCTTACGACCATTTGTGAAAAAAACTAAAAGTGCTAAATATTCCGATCATATCCTGGCATGAGTGTTCCACAGATTTAATCTATATTAATTATGTGTCCTTTGTCACGTATGCAGATTTGATTAGCGAATTTCCACGAAGCGTAATAACGTTTCCAAATACGCATAAAATTACATAAAAATTGGAAAAACTAAAACTTATCTCATTTCTCCGACGTGCGCGAACCAAACCACAAACAAAAACACATATGATCAGCTGACTCGATGACCTGTCAAACCGGTACAGTGTTGCTAGTTTCAGTGTTGCCGTTTACTGTAAAAGCCTAGTGCGTACTCTTTCCGCCTGCGTACTCTTGCCCCACTTTACTCTATACGTATCATTTTGGAGGCCATATAGGTACATTAGCAAACATATTCTTGATTTGGATTGTATTAAATTACGATTTGCACGACTTGTCATGCGCATCATTTACGACTACCCTGATTCTTTTTTTGATATACTATGGCAATTTACATTATCATATAGATAATTGAGGTTGTAATATACGACATTTTTCGTAACAATATGGAAAGTTTGACGACTTATTTGGTCGTCTTTTGCGACTTGAGTGCAGGGCTCTCATTTTCCGTCAGTTGAATAAAAATAAGATTATTATTTTTTTTTACACTTTTAACCAATCAGTTTATTCATCCATAAAAATAATAAAAATGAGATTATTTCAAAGAAATGCATTTTTTGCTGTCAAATTCAAGTTTATATCGTACAAGTTTATTATTTGCCAGATTGCTGATTTTATTGTTAGTACCTGGACTTTATCCCCTGACCATACGATCTGCAGCTCATGATAGTTCCTCGAAGCTATCTGGGATATATAAATTCAAGGGAATTTGCTTTAAAGGCATTGAACCAAAAGCAAATCGTATATTTCTATAACTAATGTCTTTTAAATCGTAGAACTCGTCATCGATGATCTAAAAATAGACCAACATTTTGAAGCCACCTTTATTTCGATTCCAATCATCGATGTCCCATTATCATAAACGATTTTATTGAACTTTTTTGTATTCTTTTACGATTGCCAGCAAATACGTTTTACGAAAATCAGACATGCGAATTAATTTGCAAAGGTATACGATTGCATGCACATTATTACGAATCAATGCAGTTATATACGTTTTTTATTTCGAATTATTTTATGCATAGCACGACAAAATCTCTCAGTCACGGCTGATCACCGTATATCGGTCGTTTCACGGATTTTTTGCGAATTGTCGTACACAAAGGTCGAGTTCATATGTACATAAATACGAGTCTCTCTTCTTTTCGTAATAAAATCATGCAATGCTTTTAAATACGATAAAGAATATGCATGAACCGCACATTGTAGGTGCAGTTATACGAAAATGAGTATAAATAACATTCTATACGATGTAATCTGTAAAAGAAAATACGACTTCTGGTTGTCTGTGCCACAATCAAGTGGGCCATAACAGTACAGTTCTTATGAAGCACTCAAGTCCACTTTTGGCATCACTGTCGAGCAAGAACCCGGCAACCCGGCAACCCGGCATCCCGGCAACTCGTTCACACTCGAAACTCAGAGTCAAGGAAATACCTCTGTCAAATTTCCACTTTATTATTTTCCGAACACGGTTTGTGGAACACTCCCCCTGTTGGAAAACTGGCCACCGTGCCAGTCCGCGGTTGTTCAAAAGTCGCTGAGAAATAACAGCGAAAACTAAACGTCATCGTTGCCGCCAAAAGTGACCGCACGAGGAAAATTTTCACTTCTGTTAGCCATTTTGTATCGAGTTGCGTACTGCGTAGAAGCAGAATTTAAAGTGAAACTTTAAAGTGTTCCGTTTTGCCAAATATTGCTGTTTTTTCGGGTTATAAATGTAGGATCATGTAGGTATACATTTAGTTGAAGTGGCTTGTGATTAATCATTGTATTTTATTTAGTACTACCTGATCCCGTACGAACTTCGTTTCGCTTTAAATCATTGGTACGTGAAAATGAGTTTAGAAAATGAATTCGAAACATTCTTTCGACAATTTTGGGGAAAAAATTAAAGTCGCTACTATTACTATTACTTGAAATTCAAATTAAACGGTTGATTGGCTTTTTATTAAAATTTATGTGAGAGTGTTTTCTTCTCGATCGATTGCAAAATCTAGACATTATGGCAGAAACATGTACTATTTGTTTATGTGCACGACTCTTTTGCTTGACCTTCACACTTAAATTGGTATCAATTAACTGCCTCCAACAAAATTATTGCACAAAACACTGAACTTTCAATGAAACCCTCTTTTTCAGTCCCATGGCCCGAAATTCGATAATTGAAACCAATTTTACGTTCCTCAAAACTCCCTTGTGCCATTTTTCTTTTCAAATTATATGTAAAATAACGTCAGGAACTTGCAAACAGTGAACAGTGAATATAGACGCCCCTTTCGCCGACCCTTGACACGGAACATGCTACCTGGAGTCAATTGCTCATAGTTTATAACCCTCATCTGAACATTTTCATCTCAATCCGATGCATGATCATGACAATATCGCAAAAACAGTGAGCAACTAACATGGACGGCCTTTTTTTACCACGATCCAAAACTTGACACCTGAAATCAATTATCTTTTCTGTTAAACTACCATGTGTCAATTTTCATTACAATTCTCAATCAAGAGAATATCGTAAAAACAGTGAACAGATAATAACCCCTTTTGCCGACCCCTGAGGCAAGATTTGAAACCTGAAAGCAAAAGAGCGTCTCTCAAAACTCCTATGCGGAAATTTTCATCTCAATCCAATGTAGAATAACGTCAAAATCGCAAAAACATTAAAGTTGGGTATGGACGACTCCTTCAGCCGCCTTCTGATCCGCAATTCGAAACTGAAATCGATTGCTCGTCCCTCAAAACACTCATGTGCTAATTTTCATCACAATACGATCTATAATAACGCCAATATCGCAAAAACATTAATCAGTGGATATGGGCGACCCCTTTGTCCGACCCCTGACCCTAAATTTGATAACTATAATCGATTGTTCGTCTCTCAAAACACTCATGTGCAAATTTTCATCACAATCCGACGGAAAATAACGTCAATAACGCGAAAACAATATTTGTCTTGTATGGACGACCCCCTTCGGAAGGGGTCATCCAAAAATCTATAACATTTTTCATCATTCCTGGTCCTAATGAGCATCCATGCCAAATTTCAGATCTCTAGCTCTTAAGACGGCTGAGTCTATAGAGGACAAACAAACAAACAAACAAACATACAGATAATTGCTTTTTATATATATAGATCAGGCGAAACGCTGAATTGATTGACCGATCATCTCTGTTGAACAGAGCGCTAAAAGTAGGAAATCGGTAATATTTATTAATTTTACTCTATAACGCCACAAATGACCCGGAATATTGTCCACAGGACTCTTTGCTCTCGATACGAGGTTGAACTGAGTTGTATTAGGGCCGGAATAGCTAGGGTCACTGATTTGTAAGTTCTAACCTATAAAACTATTTTGAACCATGTTTGTAATCACCTATCATTTGTTCCGTAGAATTGAAGCACCACTACAAAACTATAAATATAGTCTGCTATCAGTACCAGTGAATCGCTTTTTCATTTGCCGCCCTATCACAACACCCCCCCCCCCCTCCCCCTACCAGCGGAATAGACAGCGTGAACCAGGCTTGGTGAGCAGATAGTACGAGTGGTCCTCGAGTAAAGGGTTTGATCCGGGTTACTCGTAGTTTGTAGCCTAGTACCGGCCGATGGCGCTCGAGTTCACCCAGTGTGTTCCGGATACGAATACTTGGACGGCCTTCAGAACACCGAAGGGTGGAATCGTAATAACGGGGATCGGTTTCGGATAAAGCGACTTATGTCACCGAATGACGCTGGCTATCGTAGTACCTGATTCCACCTTGAGTGATGAACAAGGCTCGACGACGAGAATACTTTAGATGATCCTTGATCTAGAGTTCTAACGTGTTGTGCACGCTCCGGCGGGATAGCACTTACGGTGCTTGGTTCCGGATCTGGTGGCTTACTCCCCTGACTACCACTAGCTATTGAAGAAGCTTGGCAACGAGGCACCTGGTCTTACCTTGGTTGATGAACCAGGCTCAAAGGTGAGTCGTAAGGCGCTTGTCAGACGGGAATAGGATCGGGCCGGATCATGGAGCGCAGCACAGCAGGTTAGGTTTTCGGGGTCCTGTAGGGACATGATGGGAGAAGAAATATTTACCGTGTTAGTGGTATGAAGTTCAAAATGGCATCTACTTGGTAGTTCGGTTGCTTTGTCTATTGAACTAAAGCAAGGCTGTAGTCGGCTCAGGTTTCTCTTCAAACAGAGGCCGTTTTAGAGCGAGATCTTTGACCCCATACGCAAGCTAGCGGCTGTTTAGTTGTCTTTCCGTTCTTTCCACCATGCTCTATTATATTCGTTGATGCGTCGCTGGCGCGTTATCGATGCACACGACTACTACCGCCATCTCTTGTCTATATCGATGAGTTGACATAAGTGATTGCAAGGGAATTTTAGGGTGGTCCTCCTTCCTTACTCACTAAGGCACTTCCTTGACACACGTTCCAACACGCGTCATTGATGATCCTTGTTCCACCAAGCAGTAAGTAAACCTACTGGTTACATGAGTTTCCGAAAGTATAAAGTTTTATTAATACTGTACCCTTATCACAGAAAAGAGATGTACAAGCTTTAATTAAAAAAAAACAGAAAAGTGTGTAAAATTTCAGCTGTCATACAAAAACGCATTAAAAATTGAATAGAAATAGTGCCATCTATCGCGCAGTTCATAAATTGCAAATAAACTTTTAAGTGCCCAGTTTTCGAAAAGGCGTAATCTAATATGAACTCCTGAATAATTAGTATCTAATCATTGAAATAGACGTCTTAAATCTGTTGCTAGATAAAGGCAATCAAAGTCACTTTCGGGTGGGTAATATTTTGCCATTGTTCATTCTGCACTACAGAGGCGATAGTTATACATACAAATTAAAGCTTTTTTATAAGTTTTTGTACTTTTATTTTAAACATTCAACAATATTATGTATCACTTTGGCATAATATTGTTAAAATTTCAGAACCTCTTTCAAGTTTGGAGAAATAGAGAATAAGTTTAAAATATCTTTTTTCACTAAACAACACGATACGACGCATGAGCATAAAAGTTGGAGCCAAATAAGAGAATTTTGCTGTTTAGCTTGAACAAATGATGCCAAATTTTCATATAAACTTGAAACTTGCGGGTGACCCCTCAGAGTTAACCAAATGAACTGAAATTTGCTATGAAGTCTTCTAGTAGGGTAAGGAACGATTTCAGCCTCAAGGGATTGATTTCAGAACATTTGTTTTTTATTTGACCACCCTAATAGCCAGAGAAGTAATTTAAATAATTATTCAATGGCGATCGTCAAAAATTGTTTAATACGAGCTGAATTTTCCTCGAAGTCATAAGATCTTGTATTGACAAATGAATGAACATTTTGTTTTAAAATTTAAATCATTAAATTACAACAACAAAAATACAGCAAATCTTGAATGATTTCAGCTTTCAACTTTGCTTTAAAAAACAAAATTCCCAAAGCAGATCAGAATCAAAAACTGCGGAGGCAACAAAATAAATAAAATCGAATGGCACTGGCACACCAGCAGTATTTAAGCCGAATTGATGTTTTAATGCTGTTAAAGCAAACTAGGCGAGTTGCTTGCACTCCATTTTCACGACACGATACAACTGCTTCATTGGATTGCAGTAGTGTTCGTTCCATCGAACTAATTAAAAACTTTTAAAGCAGATAAATTGAACTTCCCATTCCCCCGTCGCAGTTTAACAGTGGCAGCAGATTCAACTTCAGCGACAGGATAAAACAAAATGTCACTGATGCTCTGTGCAATCAATTTCCCCTTGGGTGTAAGGGACTTTTAATTCTTGCACAGATCGATCGAGCAAGATAGTAGCGTCTTCTTGTTAGGGAAACTGTCAAAGAACAATTTATACCGCCATAGTTTAATTGTACTGATGAGAAACTTTTCCGACCGTTGGATTTCGAATTTTAGGTTAAAGTTTTCGTCAAATTAGCAAAATGGAAAAAAGTGACAAAAATGACAAAAATGACAAAAATGACAAAAATGACAAAAATGACAAAAATGACAAAAATGACAAAAATGACAAAAATGACAAAAATGACAAAAATGACAAAAATGACAAAAATGACAAAAATGACAAAAATGACAAAAATGACAAAAATGACAAAAATGACAAAAATGACAAAAATGACAAAAATGACAAAAATGACAAAAATGACAAAAATGACAAAAATGACAAAAATGACAAAAATGACAACAATGACAAAAATGACAAGAATGACAAAAATGACAAAAATGACAACAATGACAAAAATGACAAAAATGACAAGAATGACAAAAATGACAAAAATGACAAGAATGACAGAAATGACAAAAATGACAAAAATGACAAAAATGACAAAAATGACAAAAATTACAAAAATGACAAAAATGACAAAAATGACAAAAATGACAAAAATGACAAAAATGACAAAAATGACAAAAATGACAAAAATGACAAAAATGACAAACTGACAAAAATGACAAAAATGACAAAAATGACAAAAATGACAAAAATGACAAAAATGACAAAAATGACAAAAATGACAAAAATGACAAAAATGACAAAAATGACAAAAATGACAAAAATGACAAAAATGACAAAAATGACAAAAATGACAAAAATGACAAAAATGACAAAAATGACAAAAATGACAAAAATGACAAAAATGACAAAAATGACAAAAATGACAAAAATGACAAAAATGACAAAAATGACAAAAATGACAAAAATGACAAAAATGACAAAAATGACAAAAATGACAAAAATGACAAAAATGACAAAAATGACAAAAATGACAAAAATGACAAAAATGACAAAAATGACAAAAATGACAAAAATGACAAAAATGACAAAAATGACAAAAATTTTAAAAATTTAAAAATGACAAAAATGACAAAAATGACAAAAATGACAAAAATGACAAAAATGACAAAAATGACAAAAATGACAAAAATTACAAAAATGACAAAAATGACAAAAATGACAAAAATGACAAAAATGACGAAAATTTTAAAAATTTAAACATGACAAAAATGACAAAAATGACAAAAATGACAAAAATGACAAAAATGACAAAAATGACAAAAATGACAAAAATGACAAAAATGAAAAAAATGACAAAAATGACAAAAATGACAAAAATGACAAAAATGACAAAAATGACAAAAATGACAAAAATGACAAAAATGACAAAAATGACAAAAATGACAAAAATGACAAAAATGACAAAAATGACAAAAATGACAAAAATGACAAAAATGACAAAAATGACAAAAATGACAAAAATGACAAAAATGACAAAAATGACAAAAATGACAAAAATGACAAAAATGACAAAAATGACAAAAATGACAAAAATGACAAAAATGACAAAAATTACAAAAATGATAAAAATGACAAAAATGACAAAAATGACAATAAAAAAATACAAAGAGAATAACAAATAATGAACAATTGCCAAAATTTATACAAGTATCATTCCTTCGACGGTTTGGTATAAATTTTTTCGTCATTCCTAACACATCTCTTAAAGGTAGAAACAGTGCAGAAAATTCTGTTATTTTACTGTATGTGTCGGAGTGCATTTTGCCTACCCTGGGGCGAAGTAATGAAGAAAGTGCAAACCAAAGCAAATATTCATACACTACGACGACGACGACACCTGCTGGAAACGTCACTCGTCGGCAAAGCTTTTCTTTTATCAAGCCAGCTAACTAACAACCTACTTAGGATTTGTGGCTCTGGTGAAATGACAGTGTTTTATTTTTTTTTTCTTCTTAATCCTGTCATTTACAGCTGCTTGTTTTAACCATTTACAGTATTACACGGTTTATTGATCTAAATTAAAATTTTTTAAAGATTAATATATAAAAGTTTTACATATGTATGAATTTAAAAATAAAACAAGAAATAAATAAATTATACTTTTACTTCAAGCATTGGAAAACTTAATACTCACAAACCCTACTGTTGGAATGCTAGAGCCGGAAGATGTTTACCGAGAAACCATCTCTCGTAGCAAAGCATCCGTGAACGTGATCCTGCACAAAGCTAGTTTGCGGAAACTTGCGGATCCTTGGTTCTAGATTGTGTGGGCCATCAATTATGCCAGAGTTCCTATTTTATGTGCAAATTCAACAACAAGCGCCCTCGCCATTCACTCCCGGGCGGGATTATGCTTTCTGGTGTGCTTCGGCTGGTGAAACTTTAGATGTTTGTCTTAATGTATTCCCTTGTCGAGAAAACCGATGGGCTGCATTCAGAATAACTCATCAAAGGCGGTCACTAAGAGAGTGTAATGAAAGTTTTGAAAATCCAGTAAGAGAACCCTGAAAATAGTGATATTATCCATAAATTACAAAACAGAAGTAAATTAAAAAAAAAAACAAGAATGAAAAGCCAACCAGCAGCTCTAATGAGAAAAAACCCTTTTTGATCGCTATGGCATTAGCAATAAATCGTTTAAAATTTTTAGTGTTAACTTAAATGCATTATGATTTTTTTAACGAACATAAACACACACAGGATCTCAATGAAACCTTTTAATCAATTCAATAGTTTACAAGGAATCTTAAACCGCCAATCACACCATAGTCTAGTTTCATTCAACTCCTTCACCCGCAAAAAAAGTTCTCTGCAAAGCAGATGCCGCCTTTCAAATTGAATCGCAACCACCGTTGTTGGTGGGTGGGTGTTCTAAAAACTCCACGTGAAAGATTCATGATGCTGCTAATAAATGTACGACAAGAAATGGGCATTTCCCCAACGGTTTTTAGAGCGACAAAAAAAAATGTAAAGAACGGCTGAGAAATAAGAGAACATTTTGGTTGTTCGTTCTTGTAGCCCAAGTCCATGAAAAGGTCCAACAACCGAGCCGGGGGCCCATGCTGATCTTTCTCTGTACTTTATGGAAAGGTGAATCCTCGTTTCAATGATAAAATTTGCAAGGGAGGGATCCAACGACGTTTTGACAAAATATTAACCAGTTGTACGTGATGATTAAATAAGCAATTAGGCTGAAAAGTTTTGAATATCGAGAATGAGCCTACAGCTTATGTGGTATGTTTCGAGTCATGATCCTGTAGTTTCCCATATGAGAAAACAATTAGTGAAACACCAGAAATTTAAATGCTTGTCTGTCGACAATATAAAACGATAATTTGGCAGTTTTCATATTCATTTTTAGCATATTAAAATACACGGGTTGAGGGGATAAATAAATTGGAACAAACACAGAAATGATGTTGATTATTCAGTAAAAAATATTCAATTTTCCCATACAAACCTTAAAGTTCAAATTTCCTCATGTAAACGTGACTTAAAAATTCTGAAAAAATCATGGATGAGTTTCGAACCAAAACGACCCCAGGATTTGAGAAATTCAAAAATGACGTATCGACCCTAAGAATTGATAGGGGTTCACTGTTTTACTTTCGTCTGGCTATTTATCAACAAGTCTTTCAGGCTAGGTTCATTGGATAAAAACTTTCTCATTGCAGATTTAACGCTCATAGTGTTAAATTATTATTAGCAAGTTTTGCCCCTCTTCTTCTTGCTTTCATTCATGATACCTTCAACAATAGTCGAGTCAAGGAGCAGTTGAGCATTCAAGATGGTCAACATCCCTATTTGTTGATATTGTGGTCCGAAAACGTGTCAAAAAATTCTTAATTTTGATAAAAATACCTAATATATTTTTTAAATATTTTTTTGAAATATTTGTAGTACTTAAGGAAATTTAACAGCTCAATCCAAGCCCAAAGTTCATATTTGTTAAAATACGCCCGAATATTTTGTGTTGCCAAAATGATATGCTACCCGATCAACCTTTTTTTCACTTATAACTACAAAAACACTATTATTTATTATCACCAACTCAATTTTTATCATTTTTTTATAATGTTTCTGATGCATTTCACAATTTTCATGTTTTGTTTATAACTGTGTTTTTTCATCATTTTTTAGCTGTTTTTGTAATTTTTAAGTCTTTGGTTTGTATTTGTTTATTAATTTTATGAATTTTCATCCTTTTGCCATTTTGAGTACTTAACAATTGTTTATTGTGTGTATTTTGATGTTAACTGAAGCGACATATGTTTTTTGAGCTTGGCGCTTATACCCTTTTGACTTCAAATAAAATAAAATAAAAGATATTGAACGCCTAAAAAATTACACAATACTTACTGATAAAAGTGATAATTCACAAATTTTTACAACATTATAAATGTCATCAGAAAGACAAAAATGGTCTTGAATAAAGATATCACTGATCACACTAAACTAAATAATTTGTTTTCGGAATATTTAGGATCGTTCGATAATGGCATTGAAGAAATAATAGCTACATACAATTGCATTGTACAAAAACAGTTTCTAAGCGAATAAGCCTGAAAGGCAGATATTATCTTTGGATGACTTTTGACCTATGGGCTCTAATTAAGTTGAAAGATAATTAATTAAAACGAGTGAAAAAACATCCTAATGATAACAATCTAAAAAAATGCTTGTGCACATCAACAAAAAACTGCACCATAAAAAGAAAACGTGTAAACGGATGCATTTTGAAAGATTACTTTATGATACTACCCACTCTAAACTCTGGAAAAACATCAACCAACTCTTGGGTACCTAAATCTAAATCATCGACACAAATTATACTCACAGAAGGTGGAGAACTCATTACAGAGAAAAAACTTGTTGGCAATAAATTTAACAGATATTTTTCTTCGATTGGATCAGATCTTGTTAAGGAAATACCCGTTGAAACTGAATTTGATGACTTGTCCAACATCAACGAGGTTCAGAACACACTTTTCTTGCAATCAACGGATGAAAATGAAGTCAACTTGGTCATAATTACCCTTAAAAACAAAAAAAGCTGTGGGCCTGATAGTTTTCTCGTAAGTGCGTTAAAAAAAAGCATTTTGTTCACTCCCATCCTCAAACGGTTTTCAACTCAATAAATAATTGAATCTGGACGTTACCCAGATTGCCTCATAACAGCAAAAGTGACTCCTATTTTCAAATCAGGCGATCCAGAAGATGTTAGCAACTATCGACCAATATCAAGTCTCAGCGTATTCAGCAAAATTTTCAAGAAACTACTAGTAAACAGAATTACCAATTTCCTCAATTGTAACAATGTTCTATATAGTATGCATTATGGGTTTAGAGCAGGCTGAAATACTCTTATTGCGATTTCTGAACTTGTGGATTCCATAATTAAAGAAATTGATTCCATAAATATAGCTGGTGTTTTATTCTTGGACTTGAAAAAGGCTTTTGATACGCTTAATCATGGCATTTTACTGGAAAAATTAAATAAATATGGAATAAGGGGCATAGAAAATGATATAACTCGCAGTTATCTTTCGTATAGGAAACAATATGTAGTTGTTCAAGGAGTAGAGAGTGAAATCAGAAATATTGGTCCCACAAGGCAGCAATATAGGGCCTGTACTCTTTCTTTTATATATTAATGATCTATGTAAACTTCTTCTTTTAGGTACAGCATTGGCTTTTCGCAGATGACACAGCACTTTTTTATACAGGAGAATCTCCGAATGCCATAACCGATAAACTGGAGCATGATTTAAAACTACTATCCGCATATTTTAACAGCAATTTGCTATCATTAAACTACACAAAAACAAAGTATATGATATTTCACTCGGCCAGGAAAGTATTACCACAATATTGAGACCCTAGAATGAACCAGTTTGTTATAGAAGAAGTAAAAAACTTCAAATACTTAGGTATTCACTTGGATAGTACTCTTTCGTGGAATTGCCATGTAAAAAATCTAGTAAAAAGAATTTCTCCTCTTTGCGGTGTTCTCTGGAGACTACGACGTTTTGTGCCTCAACATGTCTTGTTAAAATTCTATTACGCTTTTATCCATTCAATTTTACACTACCTTATCTCAGTTAGGGGTCGAGCATCTCAATCACATTTACAAAAGCTGCAATCCTTGCAAAACAGATGTATAAAAAAATTTACAATCTCCCTATCCCTAACTTATTTACTCATCCATTTCTCATAACACCTTACCATTAGTAGATTTTTGTGACATCCAAACTACCATGTATGTTTTTGACAATATGCACTCATCAAATACCATTCAAAATATTAACTTTGAGCTGCAATAAGAACACATAATACTCGTCATTTAATTTATTTACAACGCTGTCGGTCATTAACAACTTAAGGGCAGAAAAGAATTTCTTTCATCGGACCAACCAAATATAATATGACCTACCCACTGATCTGAAAGAAACTTATCGTCGATCCATATTCAAAAACAAACTGCTTCAAATGTTTAAAGAATGAATAAGTCGTTAAACAAGCCGAACAAAGCTAGCTTTTAAATAGTGTAAAGATTTTTAAGTATGTAGAGTTGATTTTGTAAAAATTTATCTTGAAGTGTTAGTTTTTTTTTTAAATTTAGTAAAATTTTATTGTATAATTAGTTTAATTTTGTTTCAACAGAAATCTCTTCAGAGGAAACTTTATCCATTGAGATTCATAGTGTAATTTAGTGTAAATAATATTTATCACATTACCTCGCAATAAATTAAATATAATTTTTGTGTTCTCAGCATGAGTAGAATTTGCTCGCGTATTACTTTTTCTTTTTAATTGCTGCCAGACGTGCTGAGAACAGCAGCGTCCATTACCAGGGGGCTCACATGTGCCTTTTGGTGTGGGGGAGTGTGGTGGGCCGCTACAAAATTTAAAAAAAAATCACTTTTACCCCTTTGCCATCAATAAATGTTCAGATTCAGGTGTTTTGACCTGGTCTTGTCAACTTGAAGTTAATCTTTTAAAACCACGATTTGATCAATTGGACATTGGAATTGGATCCAGTCATTAAGAGTTGATTTTAACAGTGAACTAATGAAAAGCGTTTCAAAATAAACTAAATTTAAAAAAAAGGAAGAAAATATTTCATATAACACACCGATAAAAAAAACTCAACAGGTTGTTATCAAATTCGTATGGCTCTTCCATATCACAAATTTTTGTTGTACCCATAACATCGATAACAAACTAGCATTTATGTGAAGTTGATTTGACTGGAGAGGGTTTCTCTACTGAAAATCGCTCTGATAACAGGAAATATGACAGTTTTGACAATTTCATTTAAGTCAACTTCATACATTCTAATAAAGTCTGCTTCATTTAATATTGGAACAAATTCTTTTGCTCATTGTGGCGCTTCTAGTGGACGGATTTGGAAACTTTTTTCACCCACGTGTCGGGAAATTCATTACCTTTCACCATGTATTTATGTCATAACACCAAACGATAGCATTTTGTAAACAACCGCCATGGAAGCCGAACGGAGAGATCAAACTGTGCACAGTTTTCTTACGAGTACGAGTACGAGAATTTCTTCGAAACAGCAATGAATAATTTTTTTAATTTTTTTTTTATGAAACAGTAATGAAAACGCTACATTTGTATGGAAAACAAATTATGAATTCGTAAATAAATGACTGAACTACACGCAATTGTTTGTGTTCCAATATTAAATGAAGCAGACTTTACATCCGTCGAACTTGGTCAGCACTTGGTCGTACAGCTTTCGAGCACGGATTCTGGCCACATTGTTCTGCTTCAGCGTCCGATTTGGCTGTTTGCTGGCTCAGAATGACCTTATTCCTTCCCGGAGACGAATTCGTCGCACCGTACTGTGAGCGGCCTGGAACTTATTGGCCAAATCGCGGTCTGAAAGAATGGGATTCCTCTTGACGGCCTTGATGATTTTCCCACGCAGTTTCCGGTCGACAGTTCCACTCCGACGCTTCGAATGCGGCTTCCGAGCCGTCGTCAATGTTTCCTTGTACTGCTTGATAACACGCCATACGGTATTTCTGGGCATTTTAAGCTGTTTAGCTAGCTTCGATGCCGACAACAATGGATTTTCAAGAAAACTGTGCACAATTTGATCTCTCCGTTCGGCTTCCATGGCGGTTGTTTACAAAATGCTATCGTTTGGTGTTATGACATAAATACATGGTGAAAGGTAATGAATTTCCCGACACGTGGGTGAAAAAAGTTTTCAAATCCGTCCACTAGGAGCGCCACAATGAGCAAAAGAATTTGTTCCAATATTAAATGAAGCAGACTTTAGTTAGCAGTCTGATGTAATTGATGTTAGACTAGACCTAACATCATGTTTCGGTAACATGGATTTCTTAGATGAACAAGCAAGAAGTTTGTTTGATTTTGAAAATCTAAAATCAGCAGAAAGCGGAGATATTTCTGTTTGTCAACAGTCAGCATCAGAAAGCGAAAAAGTAAGTCCAGTTTGCTTTTCA
The DNA here is from genome assembly GCF_029784155.1 of Uranotaenia lowii. Taxonomy (NCBI): domain Eukaryota; kingdom Metazoa; phylum Arthropoda; class Insecta; order Diptera; family Culicidae; genus Uranotaenia; species Uranotaenia lowii. The sequence continues at coordinate 134,603,096 of NC_073692.1, forward strand.
AGTGCTGCCTCTAATATGCTGCAGCAAGCATACTCCGAAACTCAGGAGCCGATCCGGAAAAAAATACATAAAAGCAATGAGAGGACCCCTGATTTTTCTTTTCAAATCAATTAAAGAACGTAAGTTATTTGATTATTTAGATCAATGTTCTCTCGGTTGGATAAAAGAAATAAATTTTTATTTTGACGATTTTCTTTATTTCGTTTCAGGCCCATGGCGACGATCCTCCAGTAGGTATTGTGGAGTCCCGGGTCTAGACCTTATTAAGATCCAAATCCAGACTGCCGCAGAACTGACTTGATTGCTTGCTACAGTCTACAAAGGTCAGTTGTGCTATCGATTGCTAAACATCGTCGGTTGAGTTGGGCGCTCATATATATCTGTATGGTCTGTATGGTGGGAGCGCAAAGACGATTTATATCAAGATACCACATTCTCCCCGTTCTCAATAATTGCTTCATTATTATTATCATCATATTATTTTTATATTGCCATGGGCTGAACCCGGCTCTTAACAATATACCGACGGCCATGGGCTAAAACCCGGCTAACTATCGGTTGCCATGGGCTGAAACCCGGCTATTATTCTTCTACCGATGGCCATGGGCTAATACCCGGCTTACTTTCGGTTGCCATGGGCTGAAACCCGGCTATTCATCTTTTACCGATGGCCATGGGCTTATACCCGGCTCACTATCGGTTGCCATGGGCTGAAACCCGGCTCACTATCGTTTCAGTATTTAAATATGGTTTACATTTAATATCAAATAATAACACTCACTAGAAGCCCAATCAGGGCTTGCCAATTTAAGGCTTTTGCCCTATCGGGCGGTCGAATACCTCTTTGCCCTATCGGGCGGTCGAATACCTCTTTGCCCTATCGGGCGGTCGAATACCTCTTTGCCCTATCGGGCGGTCGAATACCTCTTTGCCCTATCGGGCGGTCGAATTCCTCTTTGCCATATCGGGCGGTCGAATACCTCTTTGCCCTGACGGGCGGCCGAATCCCTCTTTGCCTAAAGGCTTTGTATGACCAGCGCTGGGTTGCCCTCAAGCACTGGCCCCATTCCTCTCTCCTCTCTGAGGGGAAATGCAAAAACACTGGCATGGATCGCCAATGTGGAGTCCCGGGTCTAGACCTTATTAAGATCCAAATCCAGACTGCCGCAGAACTGACTTGATTGCTTGCTACAGTCTACAAAGGTCAGTTGTGCTATCGATTGCTAAACATCGTCGGTTGAGTTGGGCGCTCATATATATCTGTATGGTCTGTATGGTGGGAGCGCAAAGACGATTTATATCAAGATACCACAGGTATCAAAAATAATCCTTCTCTGGAACTGCCGGCAGTGGCAAAAAAACAAACACACAGTTCATCGCAGTGGTTAAATATAAAACCATGCCACCGATTCTAATATATGAAAAGTGTATTTTATTAAAAAAAATTTTTTAAAAAACGACAACTCAATACATTTTGCCGGCTAATTCATTTCTGTTAATATTCTGAATCTGCGATTTAATACGTTCAAGGGGACCAGCATTTATGGTAAAAACAACCACACAAATAATTGATTGAAAATTCCTGTTGGATTCCGAACTAGCTCAGTCGGTAGAGCATTAGTCTCTTAATCTTAGGGTCGTGGGTTCGAGTCTCACGTTGGGCGCCAAATATGTAAGTATGAAACCTACCACTTCCACCGGCGTATAAGAGAGTCCCTTTTTAGACCTCAGGGCGGCAAACAAAATCGCAGGGAGCTGGATGACCGACCGAGGCCCTTGATCGTGGATTAACCGATGTTCGGTGTCGGTTATTCTCGTCGTCGTTGGAGGGAAAAAGTTATTCCAACCACGGTCTTTTGTAAAGGGGTCCCGTAGTAAGGAGACACTGGCATTAGCGCGCGTCCTTTTTGGCGAGAACAAAATGGCGGATGAGCGGCGGTTGGCTTACCTGGTGTCTGGCTTCTATTTGCACTAACAAAGTTTGTAGTTGGTTATGTGTACACTCTGGTAGTTTTTGCAGAGTGAGCCAGCACCAGGCAGCCGCATTTTACCGGCCTTGAACCGCGAGTTCCGGTCGTTGCTCTCGCTTCGCGATCGGTTTTCGTTCGTTGTATCGTCGGGGCGTCGCTGTCGATCGTGTCGATTATGAGTTTTACCACCATTTTAGTCACTGAGAATCAGTCGGTCAAGGGCAGGACTGTTGGAAGAACTGCCTCATGAAAAGAGGGTGGGTGTTTGGTGACCTATTTTTACTAAGGCATTACAACTCAAACAATTAATTAATAAATAAAAGTTAAAATATTATTTTAAAAACTGGATTCTACTGGACTATTCAATTGTTCATTTTTAAGTTATCAACATGAATTAGTAATTTATCGTATTAAATAGAAACTTTTGAAAATACATCCTGAACTGAAATCTTGAAAATGGTTTATTAGATTCGTATAAAGAATCCTTTAGAAATAAAATTGGAAACTTACTTTCAACGAATGTTGAAGCCTTGAAATTTGCTTCAAATTTAGCTTACGGTTGCGAGGAGTTCGCCCGCACATATTCTAACCAGGCAAATTCGGAACGGAATTATGAAATTGTTAAAAAAAAATCAAGAAGAAAATCATTTTTATAATTTGTTCATCATGGTTATAAAACTTAGTTCGAAAAAAAGGAGGAATATGAATTAAAAATTAAAATTTTAATTTTACGATTCATTTTACAAAAAATGTAAAAAATACGGCCAAAACTGATTGTTTTTAACGAAAATCGGGAAACCGGGCTGAGTCGGACCTTACCAAATTTTTTTTTTATAAAATATCCGGGAAAGTCTAGGTAAAATCGAGCAATCTGGCAAGGTTAGTTTTCACTTTTTGATTTGAACATTTAATAAGTAATTTTTTTAAAAGCCTTCTATTTCTAGAAAAAACCTGTTTTTTGCTGAAATTAAATAAGCAAAATTGATTGAACTCTTGGTTAAGTTCGTCGTTGAAACATATGAAGAATTTACAGAAAACTACTGCAAAAATTATCAAAACCACTTTAGTTAAGTTTGTATTTTACATATGGATTATGTTGTCTAGACTACAAATATTCTAAATGGATAGAAGTTGCGACTAGTTTAGGTCAGTTTTTGTATTTTTTCGCAGTAAAACTGTTTGTTTACATTCAACTTCATACGACGTATCGAAAGCTCACGCGAGAATTAAAATTAACACCAGATTAAAATTTTACGGTTCAAGTTTCGAATTTTAGTTTGAAATTTGGCTCAGGAAAAAAACTGCTATATTCTTAGTGTTGATCAATACGTCAAAAACATATGGAATTCCCGACAATTTGTTTGAGAGATCATACATGTTTCAATATCATCTTATATTTTTCATTGTTTATATGCTTTTTGATTTCATTTACAGCTAAATTATGCAAACGAATTTGGTTATAAATATAAAAATTTGGAAAACGAACTATCAATTCCAATTACAAGTCTGCGATCTCTTGCAATTTGAATACCTAAAAAAAGCCTTCTTGATAATTTGATTATTTTGATTATGGACTCATTCCAATTGAAATCTGTATCTGAACTTTAAATTCCAATTTCAAATTTTGAATCTGTTTTAATTTGTTGTTCGAACGGGAATAATTTTGAGGTTATGTTTTGGATTTTCGACCTAATCAGGTCAATCATAACACTTTTTATATGTGCTTCATCCAACGTTCGAATTATATTAATTCTTTATCAAGGAACTCAAATTAAATACAGGAGCATAAAACATATTTTCTCATAATCATCATTTCTCTGATGATTCTGATTTCCTTGTTGTAAAACTACCAGAGTTTAGTATGAATATCGTTGGAATTTATAATCCAGGACGATATGTTCCACAATTCATAAGCAAATTAGATACCTTGCTATCTTGCTTCCCCAATAGTATTGTTATTGGAGATTTTAATCTAAATCTATTGAATCCTGTTGATCGACTCGTTTTAGACTATACCAATACGATTGGAAGCAATGGATTTTCAATTCTAAACCAAATAAATGAATCTTCTGCGACACGCGAATCAAATACAATCAAAACTATCATCGATCATGTTTTAACAGATCTTCTTAAAAAAGCATACCAGTTAACTTTAATTAACATAGAACCCGACCTTTCGGACCATAAAAGTATAATACTCTCTGTAAAAGATTTGAACAACGTCAGCAAAAATAAATCCAATGTTTTCACTAAGACAGTTTTAGAACACGATAAAATTAACAGCGCTGATCTGAACGTAGATCATGTTTGTAATTTTAATGAGCTATCCTCACATTACAAATCACTGATTGATCGAAATACTAGGAAAATTCATGTATAATCTAAACGATCTTTTAAAAAACCTTATCTCAATCAACAAATCTTGAAACTTATTGAAAAGAAACGTGAACTTTATCATCTCTCAAGCTTAATCCAGCTTTCACTGAAAATTATAAACAAATTAGAAATCAGTTGTCAAGGTCCATAAAAGATCTTAAAAAGAACTATTATGCGACACAAATTGATACTAATATAAATGATCCTCGGAAACTGTGGCAAAACATTAATCAACTGATCTTTAACAAAACCTCAAATGAAAGAAACTTGATTCCAACAGAAATTGAGGAGAATGAACTTATGATTAAAGAACCTAAAGAAGTATGTGAATCATTCAATAATTACTACATTAATGTATGCCAAACTGTACTAAATAATTGGAATGCGTCAATCCCTGATCTTCTACAGCCACAAATAAGATTCTCATTTTCGAACGTGTCTAGTGAAAATGTCAGCACCTTCATTCATAAATTGAAACACAATTCTGCCTCGGGAATAGATGGTATTTCACCAAGATTCTTACTTAAATATTAATCATATTTTCTTGAAAAATACACGGAACTCATTAATCAATCAATCGATGTTGGGCGATTTCCTGATTCACTTAAAGTCGCGAAAGTTATACCCGTTTACAAATCGGGTGCAAGAAATCTAATGAGTAACTACAGACCAATATCTATTCTGAATTCACTTTCGAAGCCGTTTGAAAAAATCTTGTTTGAACAAATTCAATGTTTTTGCCAAAACAATCAAATTATTAATCGAAACCAATTTGGATTTGTTCCCAAATCAAATACTTTAACTGCAGTTGCAAACTTAATCAACGATATAACTGTGAATCTTGATTCTAAAAAAATCGTATCCTGTGTTTTCATAGATCTTAGCAAAGCATTTGATTGCGTTCATCATCAAATTTTATTACAAAAACTCAAAGAAATTGGTTTTGATAACACTGCATTATCACTGATGGAATCGTATTTGTCCAATCGAACTCAAGCAGTTCACTTAGGATCAAATTATAGCTCTCACAAAGTAATAAAATATGGTGTACCTCAAGGTTCCGTCCTTGGACCATTGCTATTTAATATTTATATTAATGATATATTTCAAACACCGCTTTTCGGAAAACTGCAAATGTACGCAGATGATGCCACTCTACTTTATGCAACCGATGATTCGATGAATTTGAAGACATTAATTGAACGGGACATAAAATTACTGTCCGAATACTTCTCTAAAAATCATTTGTCGATGAATCTAAAGAAAACTAAACTTATGGTGTTTTCCTTAAGAGGTCACTCTAGAACATTGACATTGTCAATAAATGAAACGCAGATTCAACAAATCTCTGAAATAAAATATCTTGGTTTATACATTGACGAACATCTGAAATGGGACGCTCATATAAGCCATATTTGCAAAAAAATAACTCCCTATGTTTTCGCTCTACGAAAAGTCCGTCAATACTTAGATGAAAAAACAGCTTGGAAAATTTATTATGCTTATGTACAATCCCACCTGATCTACATGAATTCCATTTGGGGCTATGCAGCTGAAACACGCTTGCAACGCCTTAAGATTCTTCAAAACAAAGCTCTCAAATATGTTAAAAAGTTGCCTACCTTATTTTCCACTAGATTACTATACAGTCAAAAACTATTACCTTTGGAAATGCTTAACAAATTTGAAACCTTAACTTTCTTTTTCAAAATCTCAAGAAACCTACTGAAATCGAACCTTGAACTCATTTATATAAATAACATTCACAATAGAAATACGAGAAGCGCTGAAAACATGAATTTCTTTTTGCCTAGAGCAAGAACACACTTCGCACAAAATAGCTTAGCTTATCGTGGAATGAATCTGTTCAACTCACTCCCATCAGACTTAAAGAACGCAAGAAATTTAGAGACTTTCAAAAAAAACCTTAAGATTTTTCTCTTCAACGCATCTTAAACTAATTCAGCTTAGTGGTACTGATCCACCTTGACGAAGCCTTACGGTACAAAGATAGTTTGGTTATTCGGGGGATTGGTTATCTCTTCGCTTCGCAATCATAAAAAACTTTAATTCTTGCATAGCACTCCCAAGACAATCTCCTAAAGCAACGCGACGTAGGCGCGGTAAAACCTACTTATATGGACTCTTGGGAGCAAAAAGGGATAGGAAATTATCCCCTAGCTTTGCAATCCTCAAACCTTACCAATATCCTTCCTTAGATCATCCTATTCCTTGTAGCAAAGTACGACTTTGAAGTTTACCTGCCGGAACACCAACAAATCCACTCCCCGAAGAAATCATAGGGGTCAAGTGTTAATCACGTGCACATCTGTATCGCCGGCTTCAGCAGTCGACAACAGTCTTCAGACTAATCCAACTGCTACAAAATTGTTAATAAATAAATAAAAAAAAATTAATATTAACATTAATTACTCACTCGGACATTCGTGTTATTGTCCAAAGCAGATGCACTCCTACAGCGTTCATCAATCGTCGGGATTCTGGCTATAAATTTTGAATTTGAATTCTCATTTCATGTCGAAAGTGAGGAGGAAAGATTGCGTGTGACTTACGTGCCCAATATTCTGGTAATTTCAATAGGACTTCTGGAATGTAAAAAAAAAAGATTCTGAATTAAGATTTCAGATTAGAATATCAAATATGAGCGAAGCATTGAAGTTTGTTTCAGAGCCTCAATCATTAATCCATAATTTTTATTCTGATTTTTTGGTTTCAATTCTGATACGACTTCTAATCTAAATAAAAATGAATGTTTCAAATGATGAATCTGTATCGCCATTTTAAAGTTGTGTTATGTTTGAATTTTGCATAACAATAAAGTTCAAGAACTTCGAATCTGAACATGAATCAAAAACTCAGAATGTTTTCTAGTAAACCAAATTGAAATGACGATTTCAAATACAGTTTTTCATTTAAATTTTAAACGATTATTTAAAACGAAAATCGAAAATCCTGAATTGGATACAGAATTGAAAACATGAAAACACAAATACAGTTTCGTTTTATATGATATAGAATCAGAACCCCTAAAATGAGTTAAGTCTTATTAAAAATTTAATATTCAGAAAGGAATAAGAATCAATAAGCGATTTTCTCTATACTGTAGTTGATTTCTGAGCCCGGAATCAGTTTTTGGAGTCTTTTTTGTTTTAGATAGGAGTTAAAAAGTTATATTTTTGCTGGGAGCTCTGGAGCTTTTTTTTTGAAACAGTGGCGGGTTCGATACCGATTTTTTTTTTTGTTTCGATTATAGTCGTTTTAACATCTTGAACAACATTGAAAAACTTATCCGGTACAACTGTGTTCGATGTTTACTCTTGGGCTCGAACTCACGGATATCGGCTCAGGAAGCAACTGACTTGCCAACTGAGCTATATCACAAGCCCGATACCGAATTGAAATCCTAAAATTCATCTAAAAGTGTATAATTTTCTATTCAAGCTGATTGTGCTGCCTTTCTTATGTAAATCGGAACCCGCTGGATAAGATGAAACTCTGATCTTAGCTCAAAAAAAAAAAAAATATTAGCAGCTAAAAAAAGGCAACGGAAATTTTTGCCGATTGTGTTTCTTTTCAAGTCTAATTGGAAGCCTCGATAATGAGCAGGTAAGGCTAGGTTTTCTTTTCAGGTCAGCTGTAGAAGTTTTTTTTTTAAATATCCTCAATAGTCAAAGAAGTAGATGGGAAATTCCATCCGTTTAAATATTTTCGTTGAAATGTTGATGTTTTCAATATTTTCAAGATAAAGTTTAATCTTACTTGAGGAAAGTTCAAAAGCGAGTTACCACTTATGCAAAGCGTCCTCTTGAAAGTCAAAAGTGACACCCTGATGAGATAAAACGATCCAAAGCTCAAGCAAACAAGCCCTCTCATATTTCAATTTAATATTTTTCCAAGTTTTTCCCTCCTGGCTGCCGGCTGATCGCCTGTCTGGATTGAAGAGGAAGAAAATATGAACAGTAATTTTTCCTCATCCTGTCATTCGTATTTGTTGAGTTTTTGCCTACGCTCCAACAACGTCACAAAGCAGTTTGTTTTGCTTTGGATCGGTCGAATAAATCAAGCTTCCTTCCCCCTGGCTTCCGGTGGACCAGTCAGTCGAGTCGAGTGAAAGAATAAAGCAATATTATTACGTCAAACTTCGGTAAACAATCGAATGTCAAATTCGTAGATCGTTGTTTTTTGCAAACACTTCTTTGAAATATGGAAAAAATATTCAGCGAGAGGATGGGGCAAACCATCGAATTGGGTTTATTTTTTCTCCTTTCAAATCATCACTGGCAGTCGGGAGTAGTAGCAGTACGATTTGGGTCAAAAGAAAATAATCAATGAAATTCGAAGGTTTGAATCGCGATCGCCGGAAAATGGCGGGATGTAAAATAAAAACGAATCGAAAAGATAAACATACCTATGTGTATACAAAGCACCTCCAAAAACTCACACGTTCGCCGGTTTGAGCGAGTTGAGTTGGTTTGTTTTCCAATTTTCCATAGCAATGGGGTTTTTATCACTTTCCTGTCAGCAGGGATGGGTTGGTAAATAAAATTTTCGGTTTGTTTGGATTTCTTCAGGGGGAGCGTAGGATAGGAGGATAGATCTAGCCGGCAGCATCCCACGATGGCCGCGATATGTAGTTAGCTAGGTATTATACTCGTACTTTCTTTCGATTGTGAGAGTCGTAAAAATCATCTTGCATGGGTTGTATTTTCACTTCATATTTTTCCATCAGTAAAAGATACCGGGGGCAAAACAAAGGAAAAGCTAGCCGAATGATTGGGAAACTTCATTACGTTATTTGCCCTTGAAGCAAATCATACAATTGGATTATTGGCGAAGTGTTTTTCTCAATTCAACGCAATAGATGTTCGTTCATCTCCATCGAAGTGAAAGAAAAACGTTTCCTTTAGTTCTCCGATAAAAAATGTGCTGATACTGATGCTTTCTTGATGTATCACTGCTCCAGTTTCCGAATGAAAAATCAAATCAAAACGAAATGGTCCGCTGCATTCAAGTTGAGTCCAGGGGCGGTCCTAGAGTTGGCTCTTGGGGGGGGGGGGGGGGGGTGATTTTCCAAAATTTCAAAATTCAGTCAATTTGAAGGAATGAGTATCTGGTGAACGAACGATCATTTTGAAAGAGCGAAAAGAAGGGGAGGGTGGCGGGGGGGGGCGAAGGTTGCCACTTTCAAATGAGTACAATGTAAGCTGCACATTGCTCCTCCTCCCCCACTTCAGTTTTACTGAATAAAATCAGATGTATTTCGAAAAATATGAAATAAGAGAAGAATAATGAAATCTTTTAACTAACTTTTTCAATATTTATAGAACAATCAGCAAATCTATAATATTCACTGCCAAAAAGTGTAAATAAAATGAAAATTGTCATAATTTGTATACCTGGTAGTTTGAAATTGTCACTATCAAAGATCTTTAAAGAATTTCATGTTATAAATGTCATTTTACAAATGAAAATTATACACACGTTGTTGAGCTTCTGAAAATTAGTGCTAGGCCAAACAAGAAGTATAGTTTTGAGATAAGTTTTAGTTAATTATTACTATGATTTTTGAATTGATTAACGGTGATTAAATTTTTCATTGGAGTAATTTACTGAATAGCGATTTGAAAATTTTGTTATATTATTTTCAATGTGGAAACACAATCTTCGTTAAAAATTGTGGTTTTAATTTTTCAAATTCTCAATAACAAAAAAAAAACACTCCAATTATAAATTTAGTTGAAATAAGATTGTCAAAATCAGATACTGAAGAATGAAGCATCTGGAACATAATTTTAATTGGTTTGCTCTTGAATTTCAGTTTATAAAACAAATTTTTTAATTTTAACTGTACCGAAACAATTGAAATAGCAACAAATAAATTATAAAGAAAGCGAAAGATCGTTTTTTTCTTCATGTAGGTACCTATTCATAATTCCAAACTCTTGAAATGATATTGATTTATATTTTAAAAAAACATGGAATAAAGCCATGAAGGGTTAATTTAGTGAAGAGTATTTATCAATTGCAATTGAAATTGCCAAACTTTCATATGTAGAGTATGAAACCTTAAACTAGATTAAGACTTAAAATTCCAAAATTGTTATGTGAATGAGCTGAAAGCAGTTCGGCAATATAATTGGTGTAAATCTTGAAATCCAGCAGTATAAGTCAAAAGTCACAAAAAGTTTTTTCGAATGTTAGCTTGATGGATTTTCTTGTTGCCTCGACTGATATAGGGAAAGTTTTAATCCAAAAAAAACTAATTTTGGAAAATATACGCGTTCTTAACTCGATTTTTTTTGTCAGATTTGTTGTCAGACAACTAATTAGTTAAGAGTTAAATCGATCAATGGTAACTGATGAAACAACTGACCTACATAAACAACAAATAATTATTTTAAATTTATGAATTATCATTTACTCTTTCAACGATGCAGATTCTAGAGAGAATGCCACTTGGCAAATTCCAAAAAAAAAAAGAAAAGATTTTGTTCCTAAAAACAACAATTTGAAGAAAATAAATTTAACATTTTTTTTTTATTCTACAATTTTATCGTTCAGAAGTCACGGGAAATTACTCACATTCTCAGAACAATTGATAAGTTAGAACCTTTTTTTCTAAATCTTTTTGCTTAAAAGTGCACAATTTTTTTCAATTAATTTTAACATTGTATTTTCATAAGTTATACCGGAAAACAAAGCAGAAGAAAAAATAGAAATTTGCATTCAGTACCCCTAAATTTTTATAAATAGTTTATATTCCTTTTTGTCTCTAAAAACTCATAGGGGACTTCGTTCCATGAAGTAACAAATTTGCAATAATTAATGTGTGGAAAAAGGGAAAAATCGTATTTTATTTAAATTTTTTTTCTTGATGTACTCATCATTTCCAACTGTTTAAAATGATTTTTTAAGGAAAAATAAAAAATCAAGAAATGAAGGGTAAACTTGAATTTAGAAATCTTTAAAAGGTTTTAAAAACTTACACTCTAACTGTTAACATTCAAAATTTTCATATTCAGTTTCTGTTTGGTAGTATGTTTTTGAATCTTTTTACGGTCATTCTTTATAAGAATGCTTGATGTGACAGATATCAAACCAAATTAAATTAAATTGGATCTATTTTTTTCGAAATTTCTTGATATAGGTTAGTTTTAAGTTTCATAATTCATATTTGAATGATGTAAAATCGAGGGAGAGATGAATTTATGCAAAAGAATCTTTACTGGGATTCAAAAACTCAATTGTTATTTTGCAATCTAATTATGAATTCCTTATAAACGCACGTGAGAAAAGTACTGCATCGGAATTTGGAATGTGTTAGACATAACTTTGTGAAAATTTAAAATATTCAATAAACCTACTGTAAATAAAAGACAAAATACAGAATTGGAAGTTCTAATTTATAAATATTTGAATTTAAGATTCGTCTTAGCTTTTTATTCTTGAAGTTAAGTTTTATAGTAACCAGATTTCTTCGGTTTTTAAGATATTTTGAACTACAAAGAAAAATCCTAATGAAGAACTTTCCGTTGCCAAATTATTCTTGAAAATGGATTTCATGCGGTTTCAACATGTTGTATATTACGATTGAATTTATTTTGTGAAATATTGGTGTCAAAGAGAAAGATTGGAAGGTACCCAAGACTGTCAGTTAAAGTCACACGTTTCTTAAGCGCCTACTGGAAAACTGATCACTCCAATGGAGAAGTTGACTACAATTTAAATTTCTTACTAATAAGGCAATTTACACTTAAAGCCAAGGGTATTTTATCACTTCTTAGAATTACCAAGATCTGTAAATCCATTAAACATTATAGTAATATTTGAAAATGAAAGGGAATTTCCAATCTTATGATTCCGTAAATATGTATATAGTTTGAGTAATTTTTTTTTTGTTTTCTTCTATCTGACCGAAAAAGAAAGAAACTGCATGGTAAAGGTAATTCAACAGAAGTTGATTGGTAGAATTCGGTCCAGAGCATTGCGAGTTACAGCTGCTTGAGTTTGATAAACCGACTTTTCTTCAATCTTGAGCCTTTAAATGATAAACAAACTTTTTCGTTGATGAAACACCCCCACGGAGTGGAAAATTTTTGAAAATTCAAAGGCACATCTACTAGGGGAAGTTCAAAGTTTTTATAGAAATTCGAGCATTTACGGGTATTTTGTAACGGTTTTTTGCCGCTTGGGGGGGGGGTGATCACCCCGATCACCCCCCCCCCCCCATAGGACCGCGCCTGGTTGAGTCAGATCAGAAAGATTGTTCTAAGCGTTGAGATAAAGTACGGAGAATGTTCCTTGCCTTGGAGAGTCCGTTGTTTGACAGACATGCATGCTTGTAAAACATACACCGTGACTGAAGCAACATTGTCAGCACTCCAATTAATGTAAGTAAGAAAAAATATTCATGAATATGGTTCATTTTTTCAGCATTTTAAAAATCATATTTGATAAAGTTTTTTTTAATAGAAAATTTTCACAGACTTACACAAACACACAAACACAAACTTTCACAGTTTTGGAGTGACAAAATTACTGTTTCTGTACATACATTAAAATGGTTCCGGTGCTCAGTAATTTAAAGATTTTTTCAAAATAACCGATTTAAATGAAACCAAAATACACTTTTTTAAAGTGTTTTTTTTTTTCAAATGAATTAGGAATATCCCAAAATCTGGACGCACTGTTTGTTATACCATAGCGATCCTAATTGTCGGATCTGGAATGTTTTGACAGTGCTTTGTTTGGGAATGTTTCCTCTATCAGTGCTGATAATTTCATTATGATTCGTTTTGTTTCAAAAAAGTTACACGTGATGGAAACCGCGAGACGAAAATTAATTTTGGACACCCACGTCAAAAACCCACGTCAAAAATCGCTAAATCGTCAAAAAAGGCCAAATCGACCGTGTACAACGTTTTTAAGCGTTTCTATGAGATGCATACTATCGATCGGCAGATTCATACCAAGCGTCATAGTGAAACTAAGGATCGAAAACTGCATTTAAAGGTGTTAATAACGATCAAGGCACACCCAGGGCAGTCGGACTATAATATCGCCATGGAATTCAATGCCGACCGGTGCATCGTCAGAAGGATTTGTCTGCGCGAAGGAGTACGATCTTATCGGGCCAGTAAGCACCAAACCGGAAATTAAAGAAGAATGTAGAAGCCAAAGATCGGGCCCGAAAGTTATACAACAAGGTTTTTACGAAGTACGACGGATGCATCCTCATGGATGACGAAACGTACGTGCAGATAGATTTTATTTAGGCGGCTTCCTGGCTAAAAAATTTACAAAGCCACTGGTCGGGGTGATGTCCCCGGCAAGGTCAAATTCGTTTTTGCCGATAATTTTGCAAGAAAGTGTTTGATCTGGCTAGGTATTTGCAGCTGCGGACGAAAAAAACCACGGACTCCGCAATTTTTAGTGTCAGTTTTCAATATTCAATTGAATGTTTTGCAGTGTATCGGTCAGTTTAATTCCAACTAGATTCATACGAGAATGAACAGAAAGCTCAGTCCTGAAAGCTCTCTGCACACTAGACTGAGTCGATTTGGGGTCATTTAGGAATTTCTCAAACCCTGGGGTCCAAAAAGCTTCGTCTTGGTCAATTGACATCTCTGCAGAGTGCCTTGCGAGGTTTTCATTGTTGTCATTGTTGTCATTTTATTGTCAAATTTTAGTCACATTTCACAGATTTTACTCATACCATTCTTATAACTTTGTCATGTTTTCAACAAATTTATCACATTTAGTCATAATTTTGTAATTTTTTGACCACATTTGTCATGTTTTTGACATATTTGTCAGATTTTCGTCATATGTTTACTTTATTTGTCATATTTTTGTCATTATTAATTGCCATAAATTCAATCCTCAAGAAATCTATATTCATCCATCCTCCTGTCCTCCTTTATATAATCGTATAGTCTTTCTAATTTCAAATCGTGTTTTCTTATCGAACCCCAATTCACAATTTGCAAATTTGCAATCGCGAAAAGAAATGTTCGCTTAAATTGTCAGCAACTTTCGCTGACACTGATTGAATGCTTAAGCTAGCAGTCAATTATAGAACGCAGTGAGGACAGAAACGCCTAAGCGAAAGACGCTTTCGTATACGTGGATATAGCAGTGGGGTGAATCAGGTTAGTTCGGGTTTACGCGTGAGCTTTCAACTGACTGATAGACAGATTTTGTAATAGCTCACACTCACACAGCTCTCTGTAAGCACGAAGATGGCCGAGCCGATCAGAAGCTATTTGTTGAAATCTATATTCCGTTCATTTCAATTAAAGCTTTTTACACTGATAGAAAATCACAGTCAGTATCATTCGTGCTTTTAGAAAATTTGCAGCACTGATACTCACATTTCCCATACAATCCTAAAAGTTCAAAGTTACTCATGTAAACGTTGCTTAAAAATTCTGCAAAAAATCATGGATGAGTTTTTAACCCAAACGAAGCTATCAAGACCCCAGAGTTGGAGAAATTCAAAAATGACCCCAAATCGACTCAGCCTAGAGCACGGTCATCGTTTAAATAATATGCTGAGATGCTGTTTTGTTGGACAAAGTGTAGGGGTTGTTAGCCATTCCAAGGGAGTCGTTGTAATCTTGCTGTAAAGTTATTAAATAATGTTGCAGAAGTGTTCGTGGGGGTTGAGAGGTTCTCCCTAGCGATGCAAATCACCTAGCCACCCTAACGCTGCGAACAACACGGTGAAACAGTTCCTCCGACAACCCGTCAGCAGAAGACCTCTAGGAGATGTGAGCCGCCAATGCAATGTTCACTAAACAGAAAAGAAATCGTTAAATCCACCTGGATTTTCACGTAGCCACTCATTACGTGAATTTTTGCTTGATTTACAAAAACCACTTAAAAGGTAATAAAAAACACTTGATCCTTACGTGTAATTCACAAAGCTGAATGCTGTCAAAACAAAGATGTATTTGAATTACTTGAAAATTCAGTGATCCGCCAAGTACAGTGGGATTTGGTGCGCTCCATGTGATGTTCACGTAACCCTAATCGCATAAAAGAAATCGGACGAAAGATACCAAAATTGTAGGTGAAAATGCTATTTTCAATGTTTATCCCGAACAAAAGATTTCATAATTCAAAACAAACTTTTCGTAGTCTGATCTGGCACAAATTTAACATGCGTACCCAAGCAACCAGAATTCCATAGAAGCTTGATTACAAAGCTACTTACGCTTATAAGGGTATATACGGGCGCCAGTATTGGCGAAAAATTGGCCTCAGCCATAACCTCAAACTTTGATGAGCTAACGGCCTCACCAGTGATGCTAGGCGCGTTACTAAAATCAGTTTTTTTTTTAAACTAATTATAATATTTCTGAATTGATTAAATTTTTTAACAATCAACAGCTAATCGTTTGAATTCATTACGGGGCGTCTCTAATATAATTGATGAAGATAAGCCATCTTCCGCTAATGAATTTTCAAGGTGAATTTAAAACATCTGAAATATATTTTCATGTACTGCTCGGTAAAGTAAAAAGAGTTGTTTCCAACTTCTAAACAAATGCAAAATCATTCACTGTTACAAAAAAAAGTAAATTAATAAAAGCCACGTTGATGTTGACTATGAAAATAATAGCCTGCATGCTCTGATTATTTATAACATTTTTACATAATTCGTTACATCGTTTAAGTGTGCGATACAGACAGTTGTTATTCAGTTCAGATAAATGTTGCGTTTAATTTCATATTCTAATAGAAATCTAGGGGAAAGTTGCAAATTCTCAGTACTCATGAAAACGTTTTTCAATAAAAATTCAATTTAAAATATAATTATTCTCCAAATACCAATACACTTGGCAGCCCTGACCACCCAAAAAAATCAAAACACGAGCATCTGTGTGTCGCTTTTCCACAGGGCGAATTTGTCGATATTAGTACCGCAAAATCGCGTTTATCGTGCGCCCTTCTCAAAAATTGATTCTGTTCTCCCATGGTTTGAGGTTAGGGCTGAGGCCTCCTGCTAAGGTGGTGTTCGTGTAAAACTGTCAATATATCCTAATAGAAATGAACCGCTGCTCTCTAGGTTGCAATGAAACTCACCAGTCTCTCGACAAATCCAGCAATAGTTCATTGCCATAGTACAAATTGGTGCGTACTTTTTAAACTTCCGATTAATGTTACAACCATAGGTGGTTTCTAAGTGCATAAAGAAACCTTTGCGTATATCAGCCATATTTTTAGGTTAGGTTTATGTTTTCGACCGGGAAGATGTTTTTAAATTTTATTTTTGGCTTTTTACGGTCTTAGATTTCAATCAAACAACTTTTTATTCGAAATACCCGACGTTTCGACCATTTTTTGTGGTCTTTCTCAAGGGAACTGGAAGTTTGTTTGCGTATAATTAATTTTGAGCATTGTTAGTGGACTATTCTAAAATGTGTAAACTCACTTATTTGTCTGCTGTTATTGTCGATATCGTTTTTTTCCAACGGCTAGGTGTCCAGTATTTGCAGCTCTGTGGGGGGTATTGTTGTTTTTTTATACATTTTCAATCATATTGATAAGTTTAATCATCTTACAATTTTAATCGGAACGAAAAGATTATTTTTCATCCGATTTCCTATGGTCGCACTTTAACGAACTTTTTGAACTATGGATGTTGTGTTATGTGGATTGTGTGGGTATTGTTTGCGGTTGAGCTTTCTGAGTTGGTAAGTGGGATTTGAATCGGTGTAATGTGTGGGTTTTGGGTATTTTTTATACTATTGCTATTGATGGTTGGTTGTATGGGTTTTACGGATTGTAGTATGCCTGTATAAATATGTTGCACTCAATCTAGCTGTGTCTGTCCTGTAGTTCACAGTATGTTCTGTGTTGGTGATATGACACATCTCCAATACACGCAATGTTGATGTGTATTGCGCTCTATCTACGATTTTGGCTCTGTTGTGGTCGAATCGATGTTGCGTGTTGATAACATGATCCGTCATAGTTGTAGTATCTCCTAGTTTCTTCTTGATTTCAACGATATTGGTGACTCCAGTGTCCAATACTTTTTCATACCGGTTGATTTCAGACTTATGACCGGTCAGACTTACATGCTCATTGTGAGTGTATTGGTACTCATTCTGATGTACACCTTCTCACAGTCATGGCATGGGATACTTTTGCAGTGTACAAAAATTATATATAAATGCCTATTAAGATATATTGACAGTTCTACACGAACACCACCTTAGCAGGAGGCCTCAGCCCTAACCTTAAACCATGGGAGAACAGAATCGATTTTTGAGAAGGGCGCACGATAAACGCGATTTTCCGATACTAATATCGATAAATTCGCCCTGTGGAAAAGTGATACAGCGATAAAAGCAATGTTCGTGTTTTGATTTTTTTGGGTGCTCAGGGGTGCCAAGTGCATTGATATTTGGAAAATGATTAGATTTTTTCAATTGCATTGTTATAGAAAAACCTTCCCATGAATACATGTAGGCGATTATTTTCAAAGTCAACATAGACGGGACTTTCATTAATAAACTTGTTTGTAACAGTGAATGATTTTGCATTCGTTTAAAAGCTAGAAATAACTCTTTTTTAATCTACCAAGCAGTACATGGAAATATATTTCAGATGTCTTGAATTCACCTTGAAAATTTAGCAAAAGATGGCTTATCTTCATCCATTTATGGACGCCCCGCGCCCCGTAATGAATTCAAACGTTTAGCTGTTGATAGTTAAAAAGTTTGATAAATTCCGAAATATTATAATTAGTTTAGAACAAGCTAATACTGATTATGTAACGCACCTAGCATCACTGGTGAGGCCGTCAGCAAATCAAAATTTGAGGTTATGGCTGAGGCCAAATTTTTGCCAATACTATCGTCCATATATACCCTTATATAGATTTTTGTAATATGACTTACAGATACAAATGACGTGCCTCCCATATATCAAATATCACATATGAGAATCAAGTGTGTCATATAAAATGTTTATGTTTCACATAAAAATTAAGAAATTAAGCTTAAAGAACTTAAAAAAGCGCCAAATAAATCTCATGAGCTTCAAAAATATCACTTATTAGTGAATAAAGGTTCTTTTAGCTCATTTTGTTCTAATTTTTGATAGGATTTAAAGGAATAATTACTGAATAAATAAAATAAATACCTTTGATAACAATTTTATATAGTTTTCTAACAATATTTCATATTTACTTTATACTTTTTATATAGAAAATTCATTGAGAAAAATTAATCGAAAAAGAACATAAGTTTATGGATGGGAAAACCTTATTGCGAAAAAGTATTTTATTTCTAATCGAATGCAGGCTGATTGGTGGGCCAACGATTCAATTGATTTTTAGCAACATTTAATTTTATGTTTTCTCCGTACCCTTGTGGCTTTCCGATGCGTGGAAATTTTGACCAAATCTTTCACGAAATATCTTGGCTCCGAGACTACCTCGTTCATCGCTTGTCGGTGCCTGTTCATGGGATAAAGATTCCTGCCTTGGATTGTTGAACGTTTTCTGCTCCTGTGATTTTTCATCAGGTTGTATTATAAACCGCTGAATTTCTGGTGACAAGCTTTCGATGGCTACCTGCTGAAAATAATGAAAATAAAAATTTGAGACGCTTAGAATCACAGAATTTAAGTGCCAAAAGGCTGAATTCGAAAAAAAAAACAGGCCTCAATGTTTTTACGAAACAAAAATAATCGAGACACTTCTTCTCCCGATTTTTGTTGAGGCGCATAGCAAAAAAAACGGTTGTTAACATTAAAATTACTGATATTCAAATCATTCAAAGCAAGTCCAGTAAAATTGTCGACAATCCATCTAAATTACTTAAGCCCATAATTCAGTTGAATCAATCATGAAAGTAAATAAAAATATTCTAGCTAACCAAAAAGTCGATTAGGCCTCCGGCATCCGACATTATTGGGCTTTTGAACCTTTCCGATAGACTTTAATCTGGAGCGCAAACTAAAGAACACTTATTGTTGGGAGTTTAGAAAAACTTACCTGATTTTGTCGCCACTCCGCTACCCTGCGGAAAATTTCTTCCACATTCCACAATTTATTTTCTTCACCGGGGGAGGACTCGTCCAAGAGCGGAAAAAAAATTGTCCCGGGAGACTTCGACGAGGCGCTTCCCACCAAACTGGCTTCCTGAAATGGAAAAAAAAATCATTAAATCAACTGAATCTTAAATCTATCATAAAACACTTACCGCACACTTCCAAAGCTTCCTCCGGTAGCTGGAAATCTTTCAATATAAAAGACGCGAATTGTGTCGCCCTGTCTGTCGTCATTTTGATTCGAAAATTTTCACTTCACGCTTATTTTTCTTTTAATAATTTTTATTTTTGATAATATACATGCTAAAGTTAATAAAAATGTTTTGCATTGTTGAAAATGATTTTGAACAATATAAAATCAATGTGTAGAACGATTTTAAAATGGTATGTGTGTGTTGTGGCCATGAAAAGCCATAGGACTGTAGGACGAAGGGGCCTTGGCAAAACTACCACTGCTTGCCTTTTCCCCCTCAGGGATAAGGCTTTGACAACCCCTGGTGGTTGCCAAACAGTGGAGGCAGGTCCGCAGACTGTCTGCCTGGGGGCCAAGGCCGGGACAATGTGAGCGCTCGGGAAAACTACCACTGATGGTCCGCTCCCCTCGTGGGATTGGACCTGAAGAGACAACCACGCATGGTTGTCCCATCAGTGGAGGCAGGTCCTCATGACGCTGCCTGGCGGCCGAGGCTCGAAGGGATCTCGATCGCCTGGTTGACCGAGATCCAAAACTCTTTCTGGATGGGGCTCTGAAAAGAGCCGATTGTGGCAGCTGGACCCGGGAGCAAGGCGACGGAGCGAAGCAGCGGAAGAAAGCACAAGACACTCTTTCTTGAATTACTTTCTATTTTATTTTCTCTTCACTTATCACTTATATTTACAAACTATTTACACTTTGATTTCTTCCGCCCATCTTGACGGTTTGGCGGTTTGATTACGACTGGCTCTCTGCGCATCAAAGAATGCGCCCTTAAATAGGCTGTGGGGCAAGCACTCAAGCACGTGCTTGCATCAGATGGAAATGCCTCGAACCTTCTAGGCGCTTTCAGCGAGAGCAGCCGTCTTGCTCTCTCAGTGTGGTACTCTCGCGTATATTCCTCGTTGCTCTTTCCCACTTCAGTCGACTGGTCGGACTGAACAGTGTGGAAAAACATACTCTTTAAATGTGTATTTTTTGCAGTGTAGATGACCTTTGACTGTTGGCCTGGCAGAATGGGAATGGGTTTTTTGGACGAATTTAATGTTTAAAAATTCTTTTTTCAAGTCTTTGATGATTTTGGTGGTGAGCGAGGGTATATACGTTAAAGTGCGGTAGCTGAAATCGATGGATGTTCCGGATTGTGTGGGATGTGTGATTATGGCTGTTGTGTTTGCGGATGTTGGTTTGGTGATTATGCTGGAATGTTGCTGACTGTTGGACGGTGGTGATTGCTGATTTCGTTTGAGTACGGAAGGTCTACGAGAAGATGCTGACAAAATATGGCTGCTGTGTGATGGACGACGAAACGTATATAAAAGCCGATTTTAAGCAAATTCCGGGGTTGGAGTTTTTTTTTACCGGCAAGAGCAAGTCCGATGTGGACGACCAATTTAAGAAGAAGAAAATGTCTAAATTCGCCTCCAAATATTTCGTTCAGCAGGCGATTTCCATTTGCGGACTGAGGAGTGAGCCTTTCGTGACGAAGGGCACAGCAAATGGCGAGATCTATAAATCTGAGTGCCTTAAGAAGCGCATTCTGCCGTTCTTGCAGCAGCACGACAAAGCTTCGCTATTTTGGCCAGATTTAGCATCATGCCACTATTTTAAAAGTGTCTTGGAGTGATAAGAGGCCAATTCTGTCCATTTTGTTCCAAAGGAAATGAACCAGCCAAACTTTCCGGAGCTGCGCCCGGTGGAGCAGTACTGGGCAATAATGAAGCGGGAACTTCGGAAAAACAAGAAAACAGTCATAGACGAGAAGGACATGTTAAGAAATTTATGTGGTACTCAACTCTTGCTTGGATATTTCGTTCCAATCACGAAAAAAATGTGTTGTATGCTCTTGTTTAGGTTTTCTGTGCTCGTTGCTCCTCGACGATATCAATGATCATCAGAATTTATTCAAATGAGTCATATTTGATGAACTTTAATTTCGATTCAAATTCTTTTCATTTTTCTGTATCAGTAGGTACTTGTGGTGTGAAAAGGCAGATAAAAATGAACACTAAATTCAAATGAAGTTCATTAACATCTCGTATAGTTTGTCTTATGATTATAGAACATAATTCTAAAACATATTTGATGTAGGCAAAAATAGGCTATTGCCAAAAAAAAGTTGAAATGTGAATTTGAACTTATTAAAAATCCTGTAAGAACAAGTTACAAATTGAAGGTGGCAGCACTACTACTGTCGAATTTGAGCAGCAAGTACCGTCACGACAGTGATAGACAAAGATTTGACTCATTATCGATGTGTCAGGTTTCATTGAGCTTATTTTAGGCATTTCTACGTAGTAAATAACAGAAATTATGTAGTTCATGCTGAAAAAAACTTTACTTGATTTACAAAAACTCACTAGCACAAGAATATATCACCGTCAAAGGAAATCATTCGAGTGTGTCGTATATCGCTTTTGATCAAAGTTTGAAGGTATTTGTTTAAATTCTTCTTTAAAAAACTACTGCAAAGTAATTATGGATTTATCTCTTTTTAATCAAGTTCATTTTTAACTAATAAAACTAACCATATGGAAATGAAAAAAAAAATCCTGTTAGTAGCAATTTTTTCTGATCTTTCATCGGATTTTGTCCAAAAGTCCAGATGAAAATTTCTTAAACAGATGGACGTAAACCTTTACCCTTCAGGGATTAAACTATTTGATCTTGAACTCGAATCTAAATTGCCGAAACGGGTGCAGCTCGTAAAATCCAACAATCGTCAAAGATCGCCAGAGAAAAGTTGAAATGCAAACACAATCCGAAACCCCATCCATTGAATTTCGAAGTCTTCCTCCTTCTTTCCAAACACGGGATCTGAACTATTATATTATCAACATTGAAACGCCATCAATGACTAGTTTCTCAGTAATGGCTTTCACATTCGTTCAGCTGCTCAGATTAGATTGTGTTGACTGTAAAGATTAGCAGCACTAGCAGCAGCAAATGGCACCCATGGTGCGCCATGCGGAAGGATTTGTTCGGAAAATTTGCATCGATTGTAGTCATTAATTTCCGGCTGCCACCCGCACCATTTGCCGTGTCTTCAACGTCGTTGATTTGCGTTCAACGGAAAACTACTTGCCCTACTAGTTAGTAAACCGCACATGCCACTCTCTACAGTGGGGAATGTTTTCGGAAAATTTAATCAAAAGTTTTACCAATATCTTACATTTGCTAATGAAAACCGATCTTGAATCTAAACCGGCTCGTTTTAAAACATTGATCTCAATGTGCTCCCTGAAACTGAATTCCAGAAGAAAAGCGTCGTTCGTCACGAGCCCCACTTGAAAATTGCGGTCGTTTATAACGCTCTGACAGGCCCATTTTCCTTATCCCCATTCACTTTACATCCCCGATGAATGAGAGTAAGTATAGGCACCAGAATTGGCTTTCCTCCGCTTAATCAAACCGGGGACACGCGACCAGGAAGCAGCGATGAAAACATCTGTTTCATAAATCCTGCACCGGTGCTCGGCGCTGTCGAAAGGCGTCGTGTTTTTAGTCAATCGAGGAGGAAAAACGATAATCCAAAGTACCCTCAACCGGAAAACTAACAGGCTGTACCTACATTGTTCAGCCATACTTAATCAATTTATTACCATGATCGATTGGCCGCGAATGGATGCCAGCTATGAATTCGTGAAATAAGCCTTCCATGGAAATGGGTTCATCTATATATATAAAAAGTAATTTCCGTTTGTTCGTTTGTATGTTTGTCTTCAATAGGCTCAGCTGCCTTAAGAGCTAGAGAGCTGAAATTTGGCATGCGCGCTCATTAGGACCAGGAATGATGAAAAATGTTTTTAGATTTTTGGATGACCCCTTTTGAAGAGTGTCGTCCATACAGCAACGGTTTTATTCCCCCGAACCAAAAGTCATGGCACCCATTTTGTGAACTGACTTTCATTTCCGTTCGTTTCGTTGGCGGGATTATTTTCACCATCACCATGGGCAGGCTATTAGAAACGACCATCCAGAGCTCACATGTACTGGACAGCAAATCAAAGCTTGCTGAGCATTAAAAATTTGAAAGTGAAAATTTTGGCGGGTGTTTTTGTACCTTCTACTGTTCAAAGCACATGCTACCGGTACGAGATATTTGGATACAATTTTAAGCCTACATTTTGATTGAAAAATACAACTAGCCTGTTAGCAATATATTGACTAAAATAGTAGTGGCTTTCAAAGTGCTCTTTACCGCCGCTGGGGGGCTTTGAGGGTCAACCATTTTTATATTTTTGGAATTCCTCATAGAGAAAGAAAAATTTATTAGATTCAGAGTTTATGCAGTTGAAAATATGCATAGTGAGTTTTCAACATGTTCAACAAAATCATCCATGTTGAACATCTTGCCGTTTTAATACATCGCATTGGGTTGAAAATTGGCACATAGGGGTTATTTGGGACAAACAATTGAATTCACTTATCCAAATTAAAGTCAGGGGTCGGCCTAAGGGGTCGTCCATATTAACTATTCACTGTTTTTGCGATATTGTCGTTATTATACATCTATTTAGATGAAAATTTGTACACGAGAGTTTTGAGGGACGATCAAACGATTTCAGATATTGAATTCAGCGTAAGGGGCCGGCAATGGGGTCGTCCATATTAACCTTACAATAATTTTGAAATATCGTCGTTATTATACATCGGATTGGGATTAAAATTTGCACACGGTAGTTTTAGAGACGGACAATCGACTTCAGATATCAAAGATTGTATAAGAGGCCACCAAAAGGAGTTTAACTTTTTGGCAATAATTGCGTTGTTATGCGACGATCGACTCGAAATTTTTACACGGGGGTTTTTTTGGCACGGACAATCAATTCCTGATTTCAAATGAAGTAGCAGACGACAGAAGGTGTTCGTTCAATATTTTTGCAATTATAACTTAACAATGAATTCGGAAATGCATCTGGAAAATATTTGGCTATTGACTTTCATACAATCTGTTCATAACATATTCCAAGTTGAAAGCGAAACGGAGTTCGTATGGGGACAGCTAGTAATTTATAACCAAATGTTTTGGTAGCTTTGTTTTTACAATTTAGGCGGATTATTTTTATAATTTAATGCATTTCTGTTCGAAATTGAAAACCAAACTGCTCCATTATATTTTAAACTGAAGTGACTGCTGAACGTAAAATGCTGAAATTAAAATTCTTATATAGAAACGACAATTATACTTTCTGGTCTCAATAAGTAGAATGAAAAACTTGGAAGATCGTTGTTTTTTTACACATTAAAGGGCATTAGGCAACGCATCTCATGACTCAATCGAATTAGCTATGAAAAGACGAGGGTGCCACGCGGAAATTGTTGATTGGACTAGTACCATGCTGATAGATAGAATCATTTATGCAAGCTTGAGAGGACTTAGGATCAGTGCCAATCCAACTAAGGGATGTCCCCAAGGTGGGGTTCTATCACCGTTGTTGTGGTCACTGATCTTGGACGACCTCCTAAACAAACTTGTAGCTATGGGATTCGAAGTTATTGGCTTTGCAGACGACGTAGTTATTACAGTTCGGGGAAAACATGAGAATGTGTTGTCTAATAGAATGCAATCTGTACTTAACTATGCACAATTCTGGTGCAAAGAAGAGGGACTGAACATAAATCCTTCCAAAACTTCTGTGATAGCATTCACTATGAGACGAAAAATTGCACTAAAACCTCTAACATTAGACCGGGGAAGTGCTAAACTTCGAATCACAGGTAAAATATTCAGGCATTATACTAGATTGCGACATCAAGCGAGACTGCACTACTAAATATTCTGCCACTACATCAATTTATTGAGTTATTTAGAGGCAAAACGTAGTGCCTTGAGACTTCAGAAAATCAAAACTCTCCATGAGGGGGATCTCCCAGGACATCTAAAAATCCCGATGAAATATAAAATCAACGCGCTAATGGTAAAAAATGATCACTGAATGGAGCCCGTTTTCAACCTAAACATACCATACAATGAAACTATCAACGATAGGGACATGTGGGAGTCATGTGGTCCTGCGGTTCCTCCCGGATCGATTTAATTCTATACTGATAGGTTAAAAATGGGTAATAGAACTGGTGTAGGGAAGAGTGATTGAACATAAACCCTTCCTAAACAACTGGGATAGGAATCACTATGAGATGAAAAACTGCACTAAAACCTCTTACATTGGACGGGGAAGTGCCAGTCTTCAAATTTTTCGCAAATAAAGCCATTATTTTAGATTCATGTTATACAAAACTCAAACCTCCATCAGTACAGCTTAGATATAGTTGATTCCTATTTACCTTAAAAATATATCCAGCCCACAAAAATTTTATGACATCTTATTTTATAACTGCTATATGTTTGTTGCTAGGAGGAAAGATTTGGGCCATATACCAGAGCTTGGATAACACAAAAGCGTTAATAAGCCAACATATTTATACAAATTTCGATCCATGTAAATAGAAAAACATCTTTATATCAAACATCAAACATTAAATTAATAATATCCAAAATTTTACTGCAAAATTCAACACCTAAGGTTTTAAAAGAGTTAGCTTCCTTAATTAGTAGGGGTCCAAGATTGCATTTGTTTAATCTTAAAAATATTTATTTAATCAAATTGATTTCAATCCTACCAAAAGTTTAAAAATTTGCAAAGCAGCGATTTGGCAAGTCAAATTCATTATCATGTTTAAAAAAAATGTTGATATCATCAGCATAGGCCACAGTTTTAACAAACTTGTTATATATCACAATTCCAGAAAACTTTTTGTCAGTTTTTCTTAGCAAGGGTTCAATATATAAAACGAATAGTAGCATACTCAAGGGGTATGCTTGTCAAATAGAACGCTTGATTCTAAATTCATTCGCCATAAATCGTTTCATTTGCTTTCATAATAATCCTTCTTATATCCATTAAGTTACTCATACATGATCGATCTTTCCGACAAGCTGATTGCTCTGGGCCTAAAACAGAATCTGTAACCAAGGCTATTTTATTTGCAATGTTCTTGGTGAATAATTTATAATCGCAGTTGAGAAGGCTTATTGGTCTGAAATTATATAATTCATGTTTTGATCCTACTTTATGAATCAATGTAATCACACAGGATGAAAATCCATCAGGTGGTTGAACACTTCCAGATAAAAAATCATTATATATTTTTACCAAATCTTCTTTAATCAAATTGAAATACTTTATAAAAAAAATCGTAACTTAAACCATTAATTCCTGACGTTTTTTCTTAGCACATGTTTTCAAAGTGTAAAAAATTTCTTCATTTGTTATGAATTTGGTTAAATCTGACTGTTGTTCTTCGTTAAGGCTTTTTGAAATATCATTTACCAAATTTTCATTACTATTAAAATTACAGGATGAATCATAATCAGCAAATTGCTTTGAATAGTGGGTAAAAATAATTTCTTTAAGAATGGATGGATTACTGGTTATTTAGTTGTATTTTTTTTTGGAAAATTTTAAGAAACGAAAATTAGAATATATTTGAATTTGTGCAGATATTTGATAAATTCCCATTTTTTCATTTTGCACAGTTCCAAAAACTTCATGTATAAAACAAAAGTCTTTTATTTTTTTCGCTTCTATTCCATTAATCTTGTTTTAGCTATATGAATGTCTTTGTTTACGAAATGTCCCTCCTTCTTACGAATTTGCAAATTGTTTAAAGCAGGGGTGAGCAACGCGCGGCCCGCGAGACCCTTTTGTGCGGCCCGCGAAGCTTTTTTCAAATTCAAATGCATTAACTTTTCTCAACAATGCATTGTTAGGAAAATTTATATGACTTGATCCAATATGCTCTTATCATAAGGTTGCCAGAGTGCCCGGTTTTATCCGGGTTTGCCTGGATATTTGATACAATATTTGGGAACAGTTCGGCCCTGCCCGGTTGCCCGGATTTCATTGAAAATTCATTGGCAAATAAAAAAAACATAAATTGTGTTGTTAAAATTATTATTATATTATATTTAGCCACCAAAACAAATTTTTTAAGCAGCTTTTACAAGAATAATCATGAAAGGTTTTTTCGAAGCTTAAAATACGATTTAAAATCCGTTTATAAGTTTTGATGAAAAAAAAATTATTTCAATTTCTTTTAGCTTGATTTTTGTTGAGTATTTTTTGGGTTTTGACAAAATTTGCCCAGATATTGCCCGGATTTTTGGTCGTCTATTTAGAAATGAAAAGCCCGGATTATGCTAGGATTTTATAGAAAATAGCCCGGTTTGTCCGGCCCCGATACGTGCTGAAAAAAAATCTGGCATCCTTAACTTATCTGCATTGGCCCCACAATCATCAGGTAGTGAACTTTTTATTGGCATTTTAAATATTTATTATGTTCTGTTCAAAGGTATAAATGCAATATCGTTTATAACGTTACTCAATATTGGAATTTTTTTTAATTGAAAATACATTTTTCTTAATAATTTATCTCCTAACACTTTGAATAGCAAAAAACATTCAAGTGAGCCAAAAGAGCAGCCAAATATCGGAAGCTACTCATGATCAAAGGAATTTCGAAGTGCGTTAGTGAAGTCGTTATTTTAGATTCAAGCAAAAATAAAGTTATTTGTGAAAAAAACATGCTGAGCAGATAATTTTTATAAAATATGTTCTATCCAATTCGGCAAAAAGGCTTCAAATACTTACAAAAAAATTTAAACCAAAACTTTGTGAATTATTTTTTTTATTTCTGAATATTGATATAAATTGAGAAAGTTTAATAAATAAAGCCTGGGTGAACGATTTGAGATTTTTTTTTATCAACATGAATCAGCCTTCATTAAAGTTACCGACAAAAATTATTAGTTGTTGGTTGGTAAAAACAAAAGATGTCTGAAATTCTGTTATTCGACCCAACAGGTCTTTGAGGTTTATCTGCCTTTTCAAAAATTCTATTGGAAATTTACATCAAACATTGATAAATTGAGTTATTTCACATATAATTCGCATTCCACATTACCCAAGTCATATTATATCTTTAGAAATCATATCCCAATGATATCTAAATAAGATTTAAAATTAAAAAAATATGGATAAAAAATCTAGAATCAAGAATGTAGTTTTGAAGATATTTGTTTAAAAATATGTGAAATTGAACATTTTTCTGTTAGTTCGACAACCTTCCTCAACATCTCAATGCAATGATATGATCCAATTTAGAACTTCAATTTAAAAAACAGGGTTTTCATCGTTTGTAGGAAAAAAAATCTATGGAAAAGTTTTACTTGTGGAAAGGAATAACAGAAAATAAATTAGCGATTCAACGACAAACGTTAATACGACTGCGATTTCTTTGAATATATATTTTTTTAACACTGTTAGTTATCACTGTGGTAAGCTCCAGAAGATTTTTAAACGGATAACAAATAGTACCATTGGTTTTCAAAATAATGTTGTAAGAACGAATGTTTGCTAAAAAGTATCTACTACTAAACAATTGAGAGAATTTAAAAATGTCAAAGATGTAGTGATGTACCTTTTCACTACCGGTTATTTAAAAAATCATTTTGAATTCCTGTTTTTAAATACGTGAATTATCTTTTTCATAAATAAATTCGTTGTTATACAATTGACGTGAAGCTCTGCTAATTATAAAAAAAATTAAAATTAAGTGCGGCCCGCTGACAAGATTTCAAATTTTAAATGGCCCATTGGTTGAAAAGGTTGCTCACCCCTGGTTTAAAGTATTGATGAAGTCTCCTGAAGAGTCTCCTGACTAACTAATTGGTTCTGTTTCCAATTTTCATTTTTGAAAATTTGTTTGATTTTAACTTTAACCAAGTTACACCTCCATTCATAACGATAAGTACAATACATTGACCCTGATTTAAAATTTAAATGTTGGCTTTCGATGATATCAGATGATATTTCTTCATTTCTCAACAAATGTCTATTAATGTTCCAAAAACTCCTGCCAACAATTGGTAAACAACTTTGGTTAGTTTTTATCTTAATAATGACCGCACAGTGATCTGAGAAGGGGACTAGGATAGCATCAGCATCAATCACTGATGGAACTTATTGAAAAGAAACATAAAATCTATCAAGCCTTGAAAGGGAAAGTCCTCGGGAAAAAGTGTATGTATTCTTTTTTAAATGAACCAAAACATCCTATAGTATAGATATAGTTCTTGCCTCCGCGTACGAAATACTTGTTCATCAGTCCCTCGTAGTAAGTCCGTGCCTGGAAATTTCTAACGTGCAAAGTTGCTGGAATTTCCTTCTGTATCTCCATATGCCCTTACTGACGTCCATATTGTGAAGCCAATGTCCGCGCCGTACTTTTTTTTAACCATCCGATGAATTGTTCCGTATTTTGATAGCACTTCCGAGATTTCTTGGTCCTCAAACTCCGGCGGGAGGTTGAAGATCCGGACATACTTAAAAATGTTGGCCGCTTAAGATATGGTCTCTTTTGTCGATTAACCATCATCATACCCAAACTGCATTGAAGATGGAAGCTGCAGTATGGTTTCCTTTATTTGCTTCTTCGTCTTGAATTTTATGTACCTACACGCTGTGCTCTTTATCTATACATGGC
Organism: Uranotaenia lowii; assembly: GCF_029784155.1. Classification (NCBI taxonomy): domain Eukaryota; kingdom Metazoa; phylum Arthropoda; class Insecta; order Diptera; family Culicidae; genus Uranotaenia; species Uranotaenia lowii. Next base: position 134,633,273 of record NC_073692.1, read on the forward strand.
CGGCCAATAAACTGTCAGGGTTAAGCTTCATCTCAGACTTCATAAACTGGAAAATGCCATTTATCGGTTCGATTCTCCGGGTCCGAAATTAACTCTAAGCAAGTTGGTACGGGCTTCCTCCATACTTTTCAAAGTTCCGTTTAGTCACATACAACACAACGTTGTCGAACTTTCGACAGTACAAACAAGGAGTTTCAAGGGCAAACTACACACTGCCAAAACTTGCGAGCACCAATGCGATTTAGAGCACTAATAAAAAACACAATCTTATAGCTCGGCTGCTTAAGACGAACTGTCGGACCTAGACTCAGAATCTCAATTCCTATGGGAAACTTTTTTTTTTTTTTTTTGTTTCGATTATAGTCGTTTTACCATCTTTATGGCATTCGCGACTTTATCAACGGTACAGTTGGCGGATTGATATTGAAAAACTATCCGGTACAACTGTGTTCGATGTTTACTCTTGGGCTCGAACTCGCGGACATCGGCTCAGGAGACAATAGACTTGCCAACTGAGCTATATCACAAGCCCTATGGGAAACTGGCCAACAGTATTCCAAGCAGAAGTTCAAGCAATTCTAGAATGCACTTTAGCCTGTTTGAAAAGAGGATACAGGTACACAAGTATCTACATTTTCTCTGACAGCCAGGCCGCCGTTCGAGCACAAAGTACGTTCACATGTTACTCCAAACTAGTATGGGAGTGTATAGTTGCACTAGGAAACCTGGCCATAAGGAACACAGTATCTTTATTCTGGGTACCAGGCCACTGCGATAGTCTAGGGAATGAAGAAGCAGACCAACTAGCTAGGGAAGGATCTCAGGATTGTTAATTGGACCTGAACCTTATCGATGAGTGCCTTGACTATGGAGCTTAAGAACTGGGAAAGCACTACTAATATTTCCAAGTGGAAAACAGCGGAGGGAGCAACTGAGGCAAAAAGATTCATTGAACCAAGAGCACGACTCTCCAAAAACATGTTGAACTTAAGCAAGCACGAGTTAAGTACTTACACAGGTCTCTTGACTGAACATTCTCCATCAATGCATCTCAAAAGGAAAAACATAATTCACAACGATGACTGTCGGTCTGAAGGTTCGAAAAAGAAACTGCAGAGCACCTTCAATGCAACTGCTGCGACCTCATCAATCTAAGAGAGCGTATACTGCGCACAAGATATATGGTTGCACATATTTAAGTCCTAAGAAGGTTATATCATACATCTTTGATATCATACCCGATTGGCACAAAATGCTCAAGCAGCAATCGAATGTAACTTCAATCAATAGTGCAGCGGAGCCTGATAGCATATATTAACGCTTGGTAATTGTGGGATATGAGAAAAGGAATTATATCAAATGTAAAAGTCAAGCAATGCAACTGGTATCACTATTTGCCAGCATTGTAAGATCTGTCACGATTGATATCTATCTCGCCCTAATCCTCCCTTTCTCTCCAGCGGGTCTGGCAAGAACAGGTCCCGTCACGTCAGTCAGTCTCGTCCGTTCGTCCGTCGTGCACCAGAACTGTTGTGGGCTTTTGCCAAGCCGCGAACGATCGAAGAGACCTTGATCGGCCAAGCGACGATTCGGATCATTGGTTCTCCGGTAGACTCCGGAATGAGTCCCACAGTAATTACCACAATAGATCAATTAGCAGTCGCAGTAGGCTTTCTCCTACAAGGAAAAAAAGGAAAAAAATATTTTTTAAATTTAATTATTTTATTTAAAAGCATTTTGCATTTTTTTTTTTGAAATATTGTTCAAATCGATTTTCCAAAACAAATTTATTATAAAACAAACAATATTGAAATTTTGCATAGGACTTTGTACATTGCCTAGTATCAATTTGAGCGTGCAACTTGAAAGATTTCAACAGTTTTTGGATGATACAGCAATACACCGGGTCAGTTTATACCCCAGGGTTGGAAAACAGAAAAAAATGAAAACAAAAATCGATGGAATGTCAAATCAGTCTGATTGATTCACCGATTGCATTTTTTTTTTAAATGAGCATGAAGAATACAAACGATTTACACACGCTCATACATTATCTATGTTTCTGGTGCTTTGTTTGGCGGGTGATACTACTAGCCGTATGATGCAACAATCAAAAAAATCGATCTTGAATGGTAAATGAAAAAAAAAACCTCGAACATGAAAAAAAAAAACCTGTAACTCTATTGTTCAGTTGACTACATCGAGTTGAATTCGCTAAATTATACGGCAGAAAACGCTCATCGTGCCCCAATTAATAGCGCTCTGTTCGCCCCGAACTAACTCAATTCAGTAAAAACGTGTTTTAAAATTGATTAAAGTGAAAAGTCAAAATTTTTATTATGGTGAAATTGACAATTGAAACAATGTTTACTTCATGTTGCAGTGCGTACATTATAGATCAAGATGATAAGAGCTTATTTCGTGGTGCTCAAATGTTATGATATTTTCGTCACTTGAGAACCTAGCTGGTTTTTTTAAATATCTCTGTAAAGTTAATAAGGAGATTCCTTTTTTTTTGTGAAAAATTAATACTATGGGAAGTACGAAACAAATCGTCATGAAAATTTATTTAAGAAAATACGTACTTTTGTAGAAAAAAGGAGTGCTTTTTATGCCCTGGGTGCTCGTTATGCCCTTATCTCGCCTGAATAAATTATCAATCCATTAAACATTCACCAAAATTTTTAGAAACGTTCCACAAAATATAGAATGTTTCAGCTTTATTTCAATCAAAATTCACATTAAAAATACATGTTCCTTCAATTTCCTTCTTAATGAGTTATTAAAAGTCATTATGCTAGTGTTGCATTATTCAAACTCCCCGACCACTCGTATTTCATTAGCGAAACTGTTAGTCGTCCAAGATTGATGCAGCAAACTTTGTACCATTGTTGGGATAATCATTCGAACCGAGAGTGACGCTAACCGATGAATAAGAGATGCGCTATCCTGTCCAACAATGGACGGACAAATTCCACATTGCATTCCGTTGCATTTATGTATCCTATAGCTGTAACTGTTCGGAAAAGGCAAATTTAATTCAAAACTTTCCCCCGACGTGGTCACACCCGACATTGTTTGTTCTCTCGGAGTTTGTGAGGCGAGGAGACCATTTTGTGGGGAATTGTTTCAATTACAGCACTTTGCAAGTGCCACTAAGAAATGCCGTTTGAACAGGGCAAAAAAGGATCGGATGCAATCGAACCGTGAATGGGAATGCTCACTCGGCAGTAATGTTAGTAAGATAAGAGCTAAGCCACTGCGAGAAAAAGTTTGTTGTTAATCGCTTTTGTTTGAAGTTTAGTGGTTTTTTTTTTCAGTAGAATTAATGCTACTAACGGCACTTGGTGTGTATTGTAGAATCTCATTATATTCCATGTAACCATTTCCGACCACCCGTTCTGCACTCTGTTCTTTGGTTTTGTTGGTCTACCCTACGGTGAGACAAATTTTGATATAATTTTCAAAAAGACATACACAGTCTAGCCGATTTAGGCTTAATAGACTGAATAAATGACGAAAAACTTAAGATAAACAGTACCGAGATGGGCATCGAACTCATCAGCAGTGGACCAGCGATTTGCGTTTTACAACGCTAATCACTCGACAACCGACGTGTACTATTAACTCTGGGCCTGGGGCAATTGACGGCGAAATTATGTTAAACTCTGGCGTAATTCGGCCATTTCATTAAAACAACTTTGTCTCAAAATCCGACCAATATCTGGGAAAAAAAGAAAAAAATAATAGTTCTCTACAGAATAGAATAAAAGAACTCAATCGACTTAGACAGCTTTAAGATGAAAACCCCTGATTAATCTATGAATAATACTTCATACGTGATTTTTAAAGCTCAATGCTAGTATTCTTCCGTAAAAACCACTCATTGTAAACGATAAATTTTCGGGTACCGCTCTCTGCAAACACACTCAATAAATAATACAACGTAATAGTGCACTGAATCAATTTCCTTTGCTTTCCGTTCACTTTCAGGCTCAACACGAGATGGCTCAACCTTTATGCTCTAGTCCGGACATCCTAGAGCCAACAACCATCGGAAACCATTATCACCTAAATTGAATGAGCACAGGCGGGCCATCCCCATTCCGGAGATATTGTCACTTGGAAAAAGGGCCGTCCCACAAACAACTCGACAACAAGCAAACTCTAGAGCTGCAACCATATTTATGCTGGCGACAAGTACAATAAATTGCAGCATCTTTTCGGTTGCTCCATTGATCGAAAATTTGTCCCTTCGAAGATGCAGTTACCAATCGAGGGGGCGAACCAAAACGGAAGTTGTGAGTGTCAGTGCCAGTGCCAGTGAGATAAACATCCCGAACACATGTCTCGGGGAGGGAACCAGAACAGAAAATAAAATCCGGTATCAGCTCCGGAGCTGCCAAACATCATCATGAGTGATTCGGAAAACTGTTGATAGGGACAAAACCGTCTAACAAATCATCACTACGCTCTCCTGGTAGGAAATTGGTTTCCGTGAATAACAGTGAACGGAGATTGGAAAATCGTGTTGCGCTGAGAGAATCGTTAGGGGTGTTCATATCGTCTGGGAAAATTATCGATGAACTTTAGTTGAAGTTAAATTACACTGCCCAAGTAACAGTTTTAGCTTTATTATGATCAGCAAAATTTCGGTTGGACTATAGCATTGATCTTCCTAAAAAGCAAAAGCCTATTCTATAACATCACCAGAACTCTAATAATGTTAAAATCTATTTGGCCCTAGGCTAGAAACGTCATCATGACCAATTTTTTTAACCTCGATAAAATCATTATGCTTTAATATTTTGGTCACCAAAGGTTATATAAAGCCAGGCATGTCAAACTCGTTTAGGTGTGCGCATAAAAACATTTTCTATGACGTAGAGGGCTGCAGCCAAAATCAGTTAAATCGGTACCGTAAACTGGGGGAACTTTGATCAGCGGGGTAACTTTGATCAACATGAAATTTTGGCAGATAACCATCATTAACTAAGTATGGAATTCAAATATCTGAAAACTGTTCACTACGTTTGAAAGCCTGTAAATTGAGTTACAAATAAGACAAATTTGGTTTTTATTGGAAGATTTGTTATATTACTTAATATCTAATTTTAAAATCTTAAAATATCCGGTTTTTTGAAGGCTCACAAACAAACATCTCTCCTGATCAAATTAAAGCATTCAGGAGCAAATGGGTTGTTTAATGTGAAAGTTCAACTTTTTCTTGGTTTAGGATAAGTTTAAGTGTTATTTTTATGGTCATTTAATGAAAATTTTTGGATATTGCATAAAAACAGTCATTTTCCATGAAAAAGGCCGTTTTGAAAAACTGGCTAAAATCCCTATCAAATGGTTGAGTTTGAAGAAAAAAACGAACATGGGAACAGTACGAGGACTTAGGGAATTGCGTGAAGGTAAAATTTATTTGTTTTTAAGGCCAAAAAATATTGAGAAATATTTATAATTTTTGCCCCTAAATGTATGTAAGAACATTGTCCATTTTTCGAGTATATTTGTTTTTGGGAGAAAACGTTGAAAAATTCGGTTGAGTCCAAACAAAAAATTACTGTTATCGATGTTTTAAGCCTTCTGTGGTTAATGGCATCAAAACAATAAATTTGAAGATGTTGAGATACGTAAAAACCATAGTGATCAAAGTTACCCCGAAACTCGAAATCTGGTTTTCTAACAAACATTTAATTATATCCACCAATGTCGTTTGAATTTACTGCAATCAATGATCATGTTTAATGCTCCTCACCTCAGTAAGGGTTTTAAAGCTGTTAGGTATTACGAAAAAGCAACCCCTTCCAAAATATTCTAAAATGAATGAAAAAAGTGATCAAAGTTCCCCCAGTTTACGGTACATTCAGATTTAGTTTTTTTGCAGTAATATTTTACATAAAAATCAGTGGTGTTTTTTTGTGCCAATTTAAGTCGGCGATACGCGGGCCGCATGCGGCCCGCCAACCCCCAGTTTGACATGCCTGTATAAAGCCATTTAATAATGTTAACCATTTTTGTTTTATTCGATTTTGTGAGTTCTCGGAGTTTTTTAGTTATTTTTTCCAGAAACAATGATGGTTGATGAATGATAATTCGATTATCGAGATATGATCTGGAAAAATTAATAGCCAAATCATTAATGTTTTAACCATATTATGAGCATCTTCTCTACTGCCAGACAAGATTTTAAACAAGAAGGTGTATGAAATAGTATCTTAAAATGAATGCGCCTCGTCAAATCTGATGGGCATAGATGATGGAATCGAAGGGAAATAGACTTAGAAAAATATTTTCAAATACTTGCATTGTGAATCCATCAATATGGCGTCATTTTGTGTCCTTCGATTTTGCAACCAACAAGGCGTTAGTCAATTCAATGCTTAATAGCTTTATTATGGTCAGATAAATAGCTTTTTATTTTGAAAATGGTTTAATGAATGACATATAAAAAGCCAAATTCTGGCGTTTCCCTCGCAAGCCAACCAAATACACGCTTAGGGTGAGTTCAACATTTCTGAGTTGTTAATCATTAGTACAGTAAAAGAGGACAGACTTTTTGAATGGAAAGGGATTGGTCGTGAATGATCCATGGAATAAATCATGAGTTTAAGTCGAATTTCGTTGTCTGACGCCATTTTAAAATCCAAGATGACGGCTTCCGCAGAACTTTAAAATGTTGTAAATGACTTAAAATCACATGAAACTTCAAGAAAATTGGTATTGGGTGAAAGGGCTAAACGTGTATAAATTATTCCTAAGTTTTTATTAAGTTATTGAACACAACTTTTTAAAATATGCAGAAAATAAATAGTATAGTAAATATCGAATTTTGAATCACTTTAAAGGGAGTTTTTTTACATTGAGATTCATATTGTAGTCAATTTCGTTAAATAATACATTTCCTCGCACGACATTATAAAGATTTGTGTTCTCAGCATGATTTAAATTTGCTCGCGTTTACTTTAATTATCATTTTGCTGCCAGACATGCTGAGACAGTAGCGTCCATTGCCCGGGGGCTACATTAAGCTTTTTGGTGTGAGGGAGTGTGGTGGCTTGCTATAAAAAAGTCGCATTTCACTATCTGGTGGCGGCTTCCGTTCAACTTTAAATGCTGTAAATGACAAAAAGTCACATGATGGCGACTTCCACTGAACAATAAAATGTTTTTAATCACTGAAAATCACCACTATATGGTCATTGGGTAAAATGGCTAAATTAGTTTAAGTTGAATTTCTCTATCGGACGCCTTATTGAAATCCAAGATGACGACTTTCGCTGAAGATTAAAATGCTGTAAATAACTAAAAATCGCATGAAACCCCCACGATATGGGTATTGGCTAAAAGGCTAAACTAGAAGAAATCAAATTTCGCTATCAGACGCCATCTTGAAATCCATGATGGCGGCTTCCACTGAACTTTAAGGTGATTTTAACCACTGAAAACCGCAGTAAACGCCCACATTATGGGTATTGAGTGATAGGATTAAACTAGAAGAAGTCTCGGATTTTGCTATCTGACGCCAGCATCAATCCAATATAGCGGCTTTTCCTAGTGAAATTTCGGCCTGCAGTCTATTTTAGAGCGAAAACTACACTTTTTGGTCCTTGAAATATGTATGACCTTTCATGGAAATAATATGTCATCATAAATCGCAAGCATTAAAGATTGCTTAGTTGTACAGTGGGATTAAATATTGAGCTTTACACAATTCTACTGCGATTCAAAACAACTTTGTTGATCTTTCTATACATTTAACAAAATGTTATCGTAGGTATATAATGAATTATACAAACCATAAAAGATAAAATATAACTTCATTTAGCTACAACATGATGTTTATACAATTCCAATCTAAACTGGATGCTTATACAATCTACAATGAACACTACTTTACGATTTCTGGTTATCTGGAATCGTTAATCACAGAACCGTATTTTTTGAAGCGTCGCCTGTGTTTTTGTCAACGCCGAACGTGTGTGCCACTTTTTTCATTTTTATATTTTTTTTCTTAATTAAAACTGCCTTCTTTTAAGCAACAAAATTCGTCAAGGATTTCCAATTTTTGCAATTGATTGTAATTGAATAATTAAGTTTATAAATTTTTGCAATTGTTGACATAAGATGAATACGATATTACTTAGCATGAGAATTACAATATTGACAATTATTTACCGATTAAGTTTATCTCAATAAGCGACTTTGAATGACAAGTACGGATAAATTGCTTAAATTCTATAATACGATGTTCTCACAATAACTGTACGACATTTCATGGAAATAATATGTCATCATAGATCGCAAGCATGAAAGATTGCTCAATTGTACATTGGGATTAAATATTGAGCTTTACACAATTCTACTGCGATTCAAAACAACTTTATTGATCTTTCTATACGATTAACAAAATGTTATCATATATAATGAACTATGCAAACCATAAACGATAAAATATAACTTCGTTTAGCTACAACATGATGTTTATACAATTCCAATCTAAACTGGATGCTATACAATCTACAATGAACACTACTTTACGATTTCTTGTTATCTGGGTATGGCGTTTATTGCAATTATTACAATTTTTTGTCATTTAAAGTTCAGCGAAAGCCACCATCTTGGATTTCAAGATGGCATTAGATAACGAAATTTGACTTTTACTGGTTGATCTCTTTCAACTTATACCCAAATTGTAAGGGTATTGTAAGGACAATGAAATTCGATTTCTACTCGTTTATCACTTTCTCCTAAAACCATATTGTGAAGGTTGATATGTTCAGTAAATTACAGCTTTGCAAAAAAAAGTGGAAGCCGCCATCTTGAAATAATGATGGTGACAAGCAAAAAAAAATCCTAACATTTTGGCCCTTTTCAACTCAGTACGAATATTGTAAAGATATTAATATCATTTATGGTAATTTGAAGTTTTCAATGACTTTTATACCTTTATTTTTTTCAAAATCAACACACAAAACCTATAAAAAATGTGTAAAAATAAAAATTCCAATCCAAATATGCGCTATCAAACCTGAGCGTGTCTTGTTTTGTCATCTTGATTGGAAACTGTCACTAAGTTTTATGGCGGTTTAATAATCATGTACTGAGTGCTATTATAGAACATGCAAAATAAAGCTAGGAGCAAACTTCTAAGTTTGTTTTTTTATTATAGATTATACAGAGCATTCACAACTCTTTCAAAAGAACTAAAACAGTATGTTAAATAAAAGCTTTATTAGTGTTTTCAAAACTATATGTAAACATATGGTCGATTCTAGAATATAAGCATTTTGCATGACTATAACTGAACCGTCATAAAATGAGCTGCACAAAATATGTTATAATTAAAGCATAATAAAACATCCTAATGCTAGTTAGCTTAATCTGTGTTACTTGGGATATTTGTTTGTTTTGATTTCGCCTTCCGGTGGAAAAGGGCGGATTGGCTTAGGAAGCGCAGATTTTCAAGCAGCTTCTGCTGAATGTTTGTTTTTATTTGGCCTTCGGGGGAGAATAGAAGGAGTGGCTTAGGTGGTGCAGATTTTTAGGACCGTTGCTGGTGAATGTTTGTTTTCGTTTGGCCTTCTGGTTGGAAAGGGTGTTGCTAAGAATAGTTTCGGATTGGATGACTGTTTTAGATTTTAAAAGCTTTTGCTGAGAATGCAATGTAGAATTGAGATGAAGGACATTTGAAAAATAAAATTTTATTTGAGAGAAAAACAAAAGTCAGTAAATGAAATATTCTTTTGAGAATAGTGGTAAAGATATGCAGAAATTGAATAAAATAATTAAATCTCTATTATTGGAAAATTTTGAACAGATTACAAAATGTCAAACTATTAGAAGTAAGGCGGCTTGTAACTTTATTCGCCAGCATTCAAAACAAAACATTGCTTCATGGACGCCCATAAGTTGATGAGTTTTTTTTTAAATTTGCATCATTATATTTCTATGGACGCTTTCTGAAAGCCCAGACCAAATTCTTAAATCAGACCTTGAGTAAGATTGCCGAAATCACAGAAAAATCTATGATTTCACAGAATTTTGAGCCAGTTTTCTCCACAGAGTCTGTGACACAAAACACAGAATTTTAGAAATAATCACAGATTCAAAAGAATTTTGAATTTTGGACGTTTATATCTAAATTCAATAGTTTATGTCAATATAAAAGTTATCTTTGAATCATAAAAACTTGATAAAATTGGTAATGTTCATTGATCTTTCTTAGGTAAAATGTAAAAAGACGCAATCTGACACGACTTTTGAATTAAATTCATAGGAAATGCATCACAGAAAACCGTCACAGAATTTTTTGGTAAATCACGAAAAGTCTTCAAAACATAAAATTTTTTTCGGCAACCTTAATCTTGAGTATTAATTTGACATTCCTCGCTTAAAACCGATATAGCTCTCTTGTTTCTCAACCGAATCGTATGAAATATATTGTTTTAAAAACCTCGTGATGTAATTCAAAAATGATTTAGAGTTAATATTTGGCTACAACTGTTCATTTTCCTGTTATTCAAAGTATTAAAAAAATTTATCGAAAACAATACTTCGGAAAAAAGACTATAGACCAGCAATCAAATGCCAAAATTGCACATAAAGCCAAAAAAACAATAAGAAATTATTCGGATGAGAATTAAAAAAGATATGGTGGTTTTGTCAGGAGTGTCAAATTTTCACTCCAGGAGATCTAACGGGTGAAAATTTCTGGAACGGGTGAGGCTTATTGGTATTATGGAGAAGATTTAAACAAAAAAAAAACAAAAAATAGACACCCTCAACGATTCTCTCAAATATATTCGGGTCGACAGCACCGCAGTAAAGGAATGTATCAAATTCGTTATAATGTAAAATCTGAAATATTTTCCAGTGACAACCACATTATTTAGAATAAGCCACAATGCACATCGATTTGTGTCAACTAGTAAAAGTTGGGGGCAACTCCACCATCAACGATTGCCGATAGCGATTTGGTGTTGGCATCTCTTTCTGACTGAAACACAACTTCAAACGTGCCCCTCTCTCTCGTGATTTAGGTTGTGATGTGAACAATTTTCTTCGGAGGACCAACAACAAGAACCAAAAGTGTCAACGACGACGACGACGACGACGACGGGGAAGAAATGGCGGCAACTCCATTGAAGTTTGTCGAGTACATGAACGTCAGCTCCCTGGGTGTGATGAGCTTTTTGAATGCTGCTGCCGGGAAAAGTGTTGGTCATGGGCTGGGAATGGGAACGGGAAACGGAAGTGAGGTTCCTGGGCCGGGTCTTGGCATAGGAGGATCCGGTGGCATGGTTTCTTCGGCTTTGGCGAACAACAGCGGAAGCAGCTTATCGGGTGGCTACAGTAACGCTGCTGCCGTTATCATCAACAATGAGAGCGCACAGCTGCTGAATTCTTCGATTTTCGGCGGAATCAATGGCACCGGCACCGGATATGGAAGCAGCAGCGGGAGTGGGATGGGAATGGGAATGGGAATTGGGCCTTCGGTTTTGGGGGGCACCGAACTAAGTTATGCCGGAACAAATCTCAGCCTGCCGTTCAACAACTATGTGCACAAGGAATTTATCTTTGATCGGACCGATGTGAGAGTGATTTTCATAACGTTGTACTCGTTGGTGTTTTGCTGCTGCTTTTTCGGTAAGTTGTCTATGCGATCTAGTGAATGTGCTTTGATGTTTACTGTGGGTGAAAAATGTTGCTTCAGAAAATCTTGTTTTTATTCAATCAATATTTTTTATTCATTGAAATTATCACCGATAAAACACACACACAAAATTTAAAAAAAAGTGACAACCACGCTTAATAAACTAAAAAGAGCTCAAAACAAAAATTTCATTTATATTCGGCCAATTCTAGCCGAACGTCATTGGTGAGTTTCCCTGCTAAACAAGTTTATAAACATTATCATTTTTATTTAACATTTTCATAAATATGTTCTGATTCTTAAATCTCAACCCAAAACTAGGGGTTGGTTTACCTAAAAAAGAAAAATTCTATTTTTAATCAATAACTAGCTGACCCGATTTGCTTTGTCACATCTTTAAAATCGATGGAATATAAAGTTTTTAAAGTTAAATCTGTTAATTCATTATGTTATATTCAAATACCGAGATCACAATAAGAATTGTACCTCTATGTGTTATGCTTGTCAAAATGTGAAAGATTGAAAATCTCCAAAACTTTCTTCTTCAGTTTGTTTTGAATTGTTTAACGGAAAAATCAAGCATAAGTTTACTTTTTTTTGGACGTAGCAATTGGCGTTGAGGACGATTTCGCCGTTTTCGTCCCTTCGAGAAAGCAGTTGAATTTTCAGTGTTCAATTTCCTTACATACTGAAATGAAGTTTTTGCATACGTGAGGTGCGTACATGACTCTTAAAAATCTACAAAGGTGCTGTACAAATTTGTAGGATATGTTAATAGTTAAAAATTGAATTTAAATAATATTTGAGAAATAAATAGCGAGCAAATATTTATTTTTGTCATAATAACCTGGCAACTCTGATGAGGCCAAATCCAAATTAAATTTCGAGGTTCTGGCTAAGGCCAACTAGTCACCAAAACCATCGGGGAAAACTGTACAGAACGCACCAGTTAAGCATTAACGCTATTTACAGGGCCAAAAATCATGCAAAAATCAAATTAAATGTTTAACATAATTAAGGGATATATTTTACGTCTTACTAGAAAGAAAAATAACGATCACATTTTTGTAAACAAAGCATAGGGGAAAGTGTTCCCTAATGCGCCTATTGGGTAATATGCACATATAGCCGATGGACGATATGGCTGTAATTCAAAAGTCAAAAAGTCAAAAAAAATTTAAAATCTAAACAAGATTTTTGTCAGTTTTGTTAAAATATATTGAACTTTAATTATCGTGCGTACAGAATGTATAAACAAAAATGTTAATGGTTTTTCTTTCTTATTCATCTGGGATCGAAAATTCAACAAATTGAAGCTTTTGGCAAAGGCAGAGTTGATTAGATATTGGAATAAGAGACAGTTTTTGAATGCCCATATCAAGCAGGTTGAATGCCTATATCAAGAAAAAACAGACTAATCTTATAAACTTTTTACTTTTTATCATTGAAACATTAAATCTACCCCCTAATCACAATCTTAGAGTAAAAATAGAAGAGCTCAATACCGATCCGATAAAAATACGATATGAACAAAATATTACAATGAAATATGGCCATATGGCATATGGCTTTGTTTTTAATTGCAAAAGAACTAGTGAAAACTTAAATTTTGACAAAGTTTCAGCCTTGACGTATGCTTATCATCCGTTTCTACCATTTCCAATTAAATAATATCAAAATATTGTTAGTGTAAATGAAATATAGCTTAAAACATAAATATGCGTATTTAGCTCACCGGTTTCGGAAATCGACTATTTTTACTATCTTTACTATAAAATTATTTTCGTCAAAACTGCAAGAGATTTTAACAGAAAAAATGCTCTAACGTATATAAAACAGATGTCAGCTCATGTGCATATAGGTTTTAGACTCCTTTCTATTGGCATAACGGAGAAAATGAGTACTTCCTTAATATGCTCATATAGCCCGCTCCTCCCCTACACTCATTTGATATTGCTAATCGTATCGAAAATTTCGCCTTTTGAAATACTCTTTTTGATATCCTTATAGGTAGAGATTCAATTTATTGGCTGATACCGCGACAAATATGGCGTCAGATGATTTTTCGAATCAAATATTGGTGCACCTTCTAAACTCGAAAAAGGTTTAATTTTATATAATTATGCATTCTTATCGTAATTTCGGAGTTAAATAAAATAAAAAGAATGACATTTGGCTTTGATATTCGGTTTTTCTCAAAAGTTAACAGCATTCTAAACTTGAGCGTAAAACTTGTGGTCTTGCGCCCTTTTTGTTCCTATTCAGATTTGATTGTTCTTAGTTAAAATTTGTGAAAATTGAATTAAATATAAAAAAATATTTATAGTCATCCGACGGGGCATACGATTGGAAAAAAGAAAAGCTGAAATTTAGTTAGTCTGCGCAGTATGTTTTGCCATAAAACCTTAAATGATAATCATGAAAAACTACAAGTTTTACGAAGATTCGATTTATCCTTCTGTTTCTAAGAATTTAAGTTGTTTAATGAAATTTTTACCTAAGAAGCTTGTTTGCCACAATAAAAATAAAGAAAAACACCATACGTAGCTATAAATTGGCATATTTTTTGAAAATAATGGCATGGGCCATCTTACCCCGCCGGTGCGTCTTGTACAGTTTTCCCCTACACTTATAGAATTCCTCCCCCTAGCCAAGTTTAGTTCCATTTGCTTTATCAGTTTCTGAGTCTTTGAAATATAAATTATGAGAGTCCCCCCTATTTAATATCAAGAAAACATTCCCCAATCCCTTCTAAGTGGTATTGTTGGATTATTTCTCGAGTTATTAAAAAAAAGTATAGTTGCACACCTCTCCTCTTTCTAGCTCTTCACTCAAAAGAAAGAAGGAATTAAAAAATTATTATTTCCATATGCTTTTCTATGACCAATATAAACCCATTTGCTTTAAATGTTAACGAATTATCCATTTTCCCCCCACTGGAGGGAAATGGACATATTTCGCCATTCCAAATACTCTCTTCTTTGAAAGTTTTTTTTGTATAACTAATTCTATAGCAAGGTTGCTAGATTTTTTTTCATCACTTATCGAAATTAAAAAAATCCTTGTAAAATTCTAGCATTTAAATACAAAACTGACGACCACAATTCCGGGAAGTATCCGGACAAATTTGGCCAAAACCCAGAAAAATATTTTTATTTGCCAAATAAAGTGAATATATCCGGTCTTTTTCTGTGGCGGACCGGAATGTTTTTAAATGTTGTATTCAATATTCAATCTTCTTCTAATATATAAAGATGAGTTGGACTATATATGTTTGTTTGTTTGTATGCACCTTATACAAATCCACACCGCTGAACCGATCAGCCTGAAATTAGGTACAGAGATGTAGTTGAACCAGGGTAAGGTTTTAGTAATAGTTATGATCCCCTCCCACCTAAGAAAAGGGACCCTCCCATAAACTTTCGGTTTTATTCACACGATCCAAAAGTCATGGCACCCGTTTTGGCAACCGCGTTTTTTTTTTCTTTGGCGGGGTTATTTTCACCATCACCATGGGCCGGGCATTAGAAACGACCGTCCAGGAGTTCACGTTCAAGCAAATCAAAGCTTGCTCAGCATTAAAAATTTTAACGGTAAAATTTTGGCGGGTTTTTTTTGTACATGCTACTGCTGAAAGCATGTGGTATTGGTACGAAATTTTTGGATGCAATAATGAGCTTACATTTTGGATTGATACAACTAGCCTGTTAATTACTTACTTATCGACTAGGACTTGAAGTGGTTTTCAAAGTACTGGGGGACTTCGAGAGTCTACAAGAATATACAGTGAACTGAATAGTGAACAGTGAACTGACTTCTTCAGCCGAATAACAATTTGGACTGAGTGCTGAAAAACTATTGAACAGATTTTCATAAATTCCAGCTTTTAAGAACAAACTATTTTTATATTTTTAGAATTCCTCAGGGAGAAAGAAAAAATAATAAGATTTATAGTTAAAAGTTTAAGGCTTCGATTTCAACGCTTTGATAGCCGTTGGGGAATTTAAACGGGGAATTAGAAAATCGATCAGATAATTAAATCTGAGATTTTTAATGGTAGGTATACGTTTCAAATTCATTGACCAATTTATTATTTTTGAGTTATTTTTGGTTATCAATGTGTTCAACTCTACTTTCCAATTTTGAAAACACTTATTGAAAAACCATTTAGAACTGCGAATTCAAACAAATGATATCTAGAAATTTAACATTGAATTTAACAAGAATAGAAACTTTGAAATAAAACTGAAATAAAACCTTTTTCATAACATTATAATAGTATCTTCAGTTAAGATGATTCGTTTTTGAAAACTTCCAAAAACTATTAGTGGAACTTTCAACATTTAAGAACAAATACTCATAAAACAGTGTGAAATTAAAAAGCGGTAAAGGCAAACATACAACTGAAAGCTTCAAAAATGGGTTTTTAACATGATTCCACAAGATTCGAAAGTCTATTAAGAAATTTTTCATTAAATAAAACTTTAATATACCATTGTACAAGGAACCATCATGAAAAGTAAGAGATTTTTTTAGAGGGGGGGTGGGAAAATAAATAACAATTTTACCATTTGAAGATAAAAAAATAAGACGAAATGAAACAAATAAGCGAATAAACGCAGTGAATAACCGCATTAAAAACTTTAGAAAGACTAACAAATTTCTTATAATGATGAATATCTTCCAAAGTTTTGAAAATTCAAACGACTAATTTTGATTTATATTTCATGTGAACCCGAGCAAGGCCGGGTAAAATCTGCTAGTTGTTATATAAAGTCAAAAAAATTTAAAAATTCAAAGCAACCGAAAGATTCCTCTTAATTCAACCACGGTTTCAGTTGAATCATTCAACCAAGTAGGCTCATACCACAACAGAGTTAAAAATTCAAACAAAATTTTTGGCATTTTTTTTCAAATATATTGAACTTTAATTATCGTGCGTATAGAATGTGTAAACAAAAATGATAATGGTTTTTCTTTCTTATTCATCTGGAAATCGACAATTCAACAAATTAAAGCTTTTGGTAAAGTTGTAAATGATAAGATATTGGAATAAGGGACAGTTTTTGAATTAGCATATCAGGCAGCTTAAATGCCTATATCAAGAAAAAACAGATAAATCTGATAAATGTTTTACTTTTTATCATAGAAACATTAAATTTAACCCCTAATCACAATCTTAGAGTAAAAATAAAAGAGTTTAATATTGATCCGATAAAAATACGATATGAACAAAATATTACCATGAAATATGGTCATGAGGAATTCCTAACTATGTTAATTGCAAAAGAACTAGTGAAAACTAAATTTTGACAAAATTTCAGCCTTGACGTATGCTTATTATCCGTTTCTACCATTTCCAATTAAATAATATCAAAATATTGCAAGAGTAAATGAAACATAGCTAAAAACATAAAACATACCTTTAATATAAAATTATTTTCGCCAAAACTTCAAAAGATTTTAACAGAAAAAATACTCTAACGTATATAAAACAGATGTCAGCTCATGTGCATATAGGTTTTTTGCATATAGGACTTAGCTCCCCACTCAAAAGAAAGAAGGAATAAAAAAAATTATTTCCATTTACTTTTCTATGACGAATATAATCCCATTTGCTTTAAATGTTATCGAATTATGCATTTTCCCTCCACTGTAGGGAAATAGACATATTTCGCCATTCCAAAAACTCTCTTCTTAGAAAGTTTTTCTTTGTCTGACTAATTCTATAGCAAGGTTGCAAGATTTTTTTCACCACTTATCGAAATTTTATATTAAAACCTTGCAAAATCCAGGCATTTGAATACAAAATTGACGACGAAAATTCCGGGCAATATCCGGACAAATTTGGCCCAAACCCAGAAATTACTGAACAAAAATCAATTAGAAAATTTAAATAAGAATTTTTCATCAAAATTCATCGACAGATTTAAAATCGTTTTTCAGGCTTCCAAAAACCTTCACGTTTGTTTTTGCAAAATTGGGTCGTCAAATTCCGTTTTGGAGGCACAAGGCATTTTTACAACACAATTTGTTTTTTTATTTGCCAAATAAAGTTAATAAATCCGGGTTTTTTCTGGGGCGGACCGGAATGTTTTTAAATGTTGTATTCAATATCCGGGCCTACCCGGATAAAGCCGGACAATCTGGCAACCCTATTCCATAGATATGCAACGAAAATGTATGAGGCTCCTGTCAGTTCTTCCCATCTCACTCAATGGATAAAGGTAAGAGGCCCAAATATTTAAAGAAACATTACTTGTATCAAAATATATGCCAAATGTTGTTCCATTTGCTCGATATTTTCTCAAGTTATGCAAAAAATTTTGGGCACCCCCCCACCCCCTCCCCCCTCTCTTTTTGTTTATCCAATGAATGTGGGAAAGGCTTCAAATCATTTTGGGAACATTTTATTCACCCAAACACCGTCGCATTCCAAATTTGATTCCCTCACTTGATCAGTTATCGAGTTTGCAAAAAAAATGTATGGAGCCCCCTTCCTTCTTCCTATTTTTCCAAAGCAAGACGAGAGGAGTTTCAAACAATCATAGAACCTTTTCTCATATTCAAATATTCACACATCAAAAATCTGGTTCCATTTGCTCGAATAACTGTCGAGTTATTCAAAAAATTGTAAGAGAGCCTCCTTCCTTCTTCCCCTCTAGAAAAAGGAAGGGGTGCTAATTATTTATTGAAATATTTTTCGTCGCCAAATACCCTCCCATGCCAAATTTAGTACCGTTTGCTTAAATGTCTTTCAAGTTATGCAAACATTTCTTATTTGCTTGGGAGATCCCCTCCCTCCTTCCGTAAGAGGAACCTTACCCAGCCTCAAAAGCACCCACCTTTCCAGTTTCAAGCAAATCGAGGAAGACAGACAGACAGACAGAATATGGTTTCTCTATCTAGCTTAAGCCATTTAAGCCATCAACATTTGGTGGTTGGTTTTTTTTCGAAAGGCAAAATCAAATGGAACAACTCAGATTTTAAATAACTTTCAAAGCATATTACCTGATTCAATTTTCAGGAATCGAAGATTTCAGGATGGGAATTTTCCTATTCGCTCAGTTGTAACTCAGCTTGATTTCAATCGATTTCTTATCAATTGCGTGTTAAACATAAAGTTCAGTTTTTTTCTCTAGATAATATCTATTAAAACAATTAGCTGACCCGGTCTGCTTTGCCACACGTTTGAAAAATCATTTCATTTTTAAAAAGAGCATTTATTCTGGAAAAGAATGACTATAAAGCAATTGAATTTCATCCGTTAGTTTACTCCAAATCAAGAACAGAGATGAATTTTTGTGTTAAAAAATTTCGAAAACCAGCTACCTTCGAAAATACGTCATAAATTCTGTGTTATGTATTTTCAGAATTTAAAGATGTAAAAATATGTCAAATTTGGCAAACTTTCCAATACACCACTTTAATATGCTAGGGACCTTGCCACGAGCAGAAATGCTATAGGATTCATACGCTGGAGAATGTTTGAAATATTGGTTTTCATAAGTTTTGTCGTTCATCACAAATCATCACAAATCAGCCTCCGTACCGGCTATACAGCTTTCGAGCTCTGGAACAAGCAAAAATTTGTTGTTTGAGGTTAGGTTTTAAAGAATTATTACTTGGCACCACTTTCAGCTTATCGAAGAAATTTTTTTCGGACTTTTCATCGAACTAAGTGTAGGTTATTCGATTATTCAAAATTAAAAATGCTGGTATGAGACTTGACTTCCCTGATGACCCTTAACCGTAGTTATCGAGCATGTGCTTCACTCCAGGCTTGATTGAACTTTCTGGACTTTTTTTTTACAGTATTTGCATACTTTTCCATCACTCACACGCAGCAAGTCTGTGAATAATCAACGGTTTTGTCAGCTATCGATTTGATAATGACGGTTTTTGAAGGTAACTGTGCAAAATTATTTTTCTCTTACATCGTAAATATCTCAAAAAACGCGTGAATTATAAATTTTGGAAAAGATAGATCTTAAAGTACTTTTCAAAGTCAGCAAAATGGTGTCAAAATTTTGATTGTTCAATTACTAGTAAATGAGATACTAGCAAAACAAAGTATCCCATTTCTAAAAGAACTAAGCTTCATCTAGCTCTTTAATTTACCATTTACAAAAATAGTACAATCATATCCAAATTCCAATTATTTTTTGTACTTCAAGTCACATTGCGAAAAGATCCTCTCATGTAAATTTCACGGCAGGATAGGATGTGTAACTACTTTTTTAAATAACCATCACTACATACCACTAAATAGCTACCTACTATTTAGTAGTAGTATCTAAAATATGATTATACTATCTGATCGAAATGTTCAGCTCAATCCATGTTAATTTTACAGTTCTTTAAACTCTATCGTGACCGTCAAAATGCGTCTACCAATTTATTCGAGTTGATATGAGTGCATACTGAAATTCATGTATATCAGTCAAAACACTTTGGAGCCACTTATTCAACTGATACTCTCTGGAGCCACCATGTTCCTTTAAAAAGCCTTTAAAAGCAATATAAAAAGTTTGAAGAGTTTTGACAATTTAAATCATACAAATAATGAAATTTCAGGAGATATTTTAGGAAACAGAGTGGCTCCAGAAAGTCTGAATTGAAGCAAAGTTTTCAATGTGCGGCTTTACTTGAAATTGCTAGTAAGTTTTACTGTTTAAATTTCACGACTTTATTGGCATCGTAATATAAAAGAATGAATATCCCTCAAATTTAAAATTAAATTCGTTTTAAATAAAATACAAACATATCATGAATTATATCGTCCAAGTTGCGGTGTATTTTTAGTATTTTCACGACATCGAGGCATAAATATTACATTCGTCTTGGACCTCTTGCTAGACAAGTTGCTTATTTTCAACAGCTCGGCCCCTGCTAAATTCTGTCCCTTGTTCGCAAATGGTTTTAGCGTTCTGCGGCATAATTGAATTTATTACACTTAATCCCCTAAAGGTATGGTGGAGGTGCGCGGCAGAAACTGAAGGCAAGGTAGACAACTTCCTAACACCGGAAAAAGCCAAGACGGGGCCAAGCTAGTAGTATTTGGACAGTTGCCTTCCGAGTCCGAGTCCGTTTTTTGCCCAAACTCCGAGTCCTTGGCTTTCTAAGGAATGGAAATTTAATTGAAAACTGTAATTAATCTTCCAGGAGTCGCCACTTTAGAGACCAACTGAATGTAATTGACATAACGCTGAAGCTACAACCGAGGTCCTGGTTCAGCACTCGAAAGATCGTGAATTTAATTTACAAGATTGGAAAGTTCCTCAGCGGTGGTTTTCGAACCACTAATTTATTCATTGCTGAAAATTCACGCTCCCGGGCTTCGATGCCTTGGCCCGTAGATTGGTTCTGATTAGGAAAGTAAATTATTGAGGATGCCAAAAATTTGTTTTTGTTAATTTGTCAAAAGTCTTTTAAAGCAAATCCGAAGCTTTGTTGATTCAATTACGGTGTTTCAATTAAGCTCAACGCCAGTTCTAGATGGAAGGAAATTCAACCGACCATCGAATTCAATCAACCGTACCAACATTTTCAACAGTTGAATTGTCTTACTGATGTGAAGTTTCAAAATGTATAACCCTTCAATTTGTGTGTACAATCGCCAACTGGGGAAAATGCTCTTCTATTGGATTCGTTTCAGTTGCTGTTACGAATTTTCTTTCTCGTGAGTGTTTTTTCGTACTTCTTTTTGAAACAAAAATTCTGAGTAAAGGTTCCGTTGTTGTTTCCACGTAAGCGATGGAGTTTGCCAACAGAGGGTGAAATGAAATTAGGTTACACAACTCAAAACGTAAAGAATGAGTGAGCTTTGATGAAAGGGATTTTTGGAATCCATTAAACAGAATTTGACGGCATTCAATTCGGTACAATACGAGTTCACCAGAAGAAATAATTGGGTAACCAATTTCTAATAATTTCAACTTACTCAATGCTTTGAGCTTTTTATCAAACCTTCTGGTTTCCCAGAAGTAAATAGTTGAAAATGTTTTGATGATAGTTTCATCAACAAACCAATCAGTTTTTGCAACATTTCGACTATGAACTTAATGTAACTAAAATATGAAACTTAAGAAAATTTCTCCAGATTTTTTTTTTTTCATTTCATTATATGAAGATTTCAAAAACATTGAGACTTAGTTTCACAATTTTGGCAATTTTGACAATTTTGACAATTTTGACAATTTTGACAATTTTCACAATTTTCACAATTTTGACAATTTTGACAATTTTGACAATTTTGACAATTTTGACAATTTTGACAATTTTGACAATTTTGACAATTTTGACAATTTTGACAATTTTGACAATTTTGACAATTTTGACAATTTTGACAATTTTGAAAATTTTGACAATTTTGACAATTTTGACAATTTTGACAATTTTGACAATTTTGACAATTTTGACAATTTTGACAATTTTGACAATTTTGACAATTTTGACAATTGTGACAATTTTGACAATTTTGACAATTTTGACAATTTTGACAATTTTGACAATATTGACAATTTTGACAATTTTGACAATTTTGACAATTTTGAAAATTTTGACAATTTTGACAATTTTGACAATTTTGACAATTTTGACAATTTTGACAATTTTGACAATTTTGACAATTTTGACAATTTTGACAATTTTGACAATTTTGACAATTTTGACAATTTTGACAATTTTGACAATTTTGACAATTTTGACAATTTTGACAATTTTGACAATTTTGACAATTTTGACAATTTTGACAATTTTGACAATTTTGACAATTTTGACAATTTTGACAATTTTGACAATTTTGACAATTTTGAAAATTTTGACAATTTTGACAATTTTGACAATTTTGATAATTTTGACAATTTTGACAATTTTGACAATTTTGACAATTTTGACAATTTTGACAATTTTGACAATTTTGACAATTTTGACAATTTTGACAAATTTGACAATTTTGACAATTTTGACAATTTTGACAATTTTGACAATTTTGACAATTTTGATAATTTTGACAATTTTGACAATTTTGACAATTTTGACAATTTTTGACAATTTTGACAATTTTGACAATTTTGACAATTTTGACAATTTTGACAATTTTGACAATTTTGACAATTTTGACAATTTTGACAATTTTGACAATTTTGACAATTTTAACAATTTTGACAATTTTGACAATTTTGACAATTTTGACAATTTTGACAATTTTGACAATTCTGACAATTTTTACAATTTTTAAAATTTTTACAATTTTTACAATTTTTACAATTTTTACAATTTTCACAATTTTTACAATTTTTACAATTTTTACAATTTTTACAATTTTTACAATTTTTACAATTTTTACAATTTTTACAATTTTTACAATTTTTACAATTTTTACAATTTTTACAATTTTTACAATTTTTACAATTTTTACAATTTTACAATTTTTACAATTTTTACAATTTTTACAATTTTTACAATTTTTACAATTTTTACAATTTTTACAATTTTGACAATTTTTACAATTTTTACAATTTTTACAATTTTTACAATTTTTACAATTTTTACAATTTTTACAATTTTTACAATTTTTACAATTTTTACAATTTTTACAATTTTTACAATTTTTACAATTTTTACAATTTTTACAATTTTTACAATTTTTACAATTTTTACAATTTTTACAATTTTTACAATTTTTACAATTTTTACAATTTTTACAATTTTTACAATTTTTACAATTTTTACAATTTTTACAATTTTTACAATTTTTACAATTTTTACAATTTTTACAATTTTTACAATTTTTACAATTTTTACAATTTATACAATTTTTACAATTTTTACAATTTTTACAATTTTTACAATTTTTACAATTTTTACAATTTTTACAATTTTTACAATTTTTACAATTTTTACAATTTTTACAATTTTTACAATTTTTACAATTTTTACAATTTTTACAATTTTTACAATTTTTACAATTTTTACAATTTTTACAATTTTTACAATTTTTACAATTTTTACAATTTTTACAATTTTTAAAATTTTTACAATTTTTAAATTTTTACAATTTTTTCAATTTTTACAATTTTTACAATTTTTACAATTTTTACAATTTTTACAATTTTGACAATTTTGACAATTTTGAAAAGTTTATACAAATTTTACAATTTTGAAAATTTTTTACAATTTTTGAAAATTTTGATAGTTTTGAAAGTTCTTACAATTTTGACATTTTAATTTTTTTTTTAGTTTTTAGAATGAGTTGACTATGTTGCCTCATGCCAGGTTCTATGTTTCGCCAAAAAAAACACTCCCATATGAATGGCACAAAATGTATTTTCAATGTAACGTCCTCGCTGATTGGTTAATGAAATTTCCGAATGGTCCTTTGTATCCGAAATGATTGAATGGGCAAACCACCCGGAAAAAAAGGGAAACTACTGCAGTTACAAAAGCATAAAATTGGACGACGTGCATGTTTTTATAGCGAATATTTTCCGAAGGTTTTTCCGCAGAGAAGTTGAAATTGGATTGTATTTTTTCGAAGCTTAGCATCAGCAATCGTGCTATTTTGGATGCCCCATTGGAGTGGATTTGCGACCAAAACCCAATCTCCGCATCGTCAAAACTCACAAACTAATAAAAGCTTTTTTTGTTTTTCTCTCTCTTATTTTCTGGCCCGCAGGAAATTTGCTGGTGATACTGGTTGTGACACTTTCGCGGAGGCTGCGTTCCATCACCAACTTTTTCCTGGCCAATTTGGCCGTCGCCGATCTTTGTGTGGGGGTGTTTTGCGTGATGCAGAACCTCACCATCTATCTGATAGAAAGGTAAGTATCGATATGCGATTCGATGGGCTCGAATATTTTTTATGATAACTTTATTACGATTTTATGAGTTCTGGAGGGAGAGCTTAGTGGATTATTCTTGTTTTTCTTTTTTTCACATTTAAACTTTGATTCTATTTTTGGATTTTGTGGTTTTTAAAAGTGGGAAGTGTTTTATTTGGGATTCAAACAACTGCCACACAGCAATATTTCCAGGGAAGATCAAGTTTTGGTAGCATGGAGGCTTAGAGAGCTTTATGAAATATTTTTTGTTACTTGAATTGAAAGAAGATTAAGTTTGGAGAGAAAAACTTGACTTCTTATTCAATAAAAATCGGGAAGTTATATGCAATTTTTTAGAAAAGGTTCGAAAGATTACATTAAAAGGGAGAGTCAACAGAAGGCTCAGTAGAACCGTTTTTGAGTTATGCTCCAAATATGAAATTTTGGAAAAAAAAAGTTCTTGTAATTAGATGAAAATATCTCAGACACCATAACAGTAACTTGAATTCCCTCTTTTGCATATTAAGGGGAATAAATTTTCTATCGATCATCTGAACACTGTTTTTGCGTATGATCAACAGTATTGTTTATATTAGTGACTTTATGATAGAAAAAATTATAGAAAACGAATTTTTTAGAGAAAAAATTTGTTTCAGCAAAAGTTTTAGACTCGATGGTAACATTTAAAAAATCTGGTTTTCTTCTGCGCTTAAATGTCAATTCAAAACAAAGATTTCAAGTGGTTATTTATCAAAACCGGTTCAAAATTGAAGAAGTTATGGCTAATTTAACATAACAGTATTTTTGCAGTTTTTAATAATTTAACGAACCGCAGTACACTTATCATAGTAAAGGAAGAATGAAACATGATAAATCTCACTCGCTCCAAGTCCAAATTATTTATTAGCTTACCAAAAGGTCACATGCCAAATTTCAGGATGATCTGACCATAGGGAGTGGTTGCTTGAGTCTCAAACGTAAATTAAATTTTAAGGTATTCTGCCCGGGCGGAACGAAAAATACTGGTTTTTCATCAATAATTTTTTCATCACGAAAATCTTGGAATCACAATAACTTTCCTGTTTCAAACCCAATCGAGTAACAGTCTTCGCGTGAAATATTTGTCTCAACTTAGGCTTTAAGAAAATCAACCTTAAAAAACAATCGGCTAGTGATGAAAAAAGTTATTAATCAAAAAACAGTAATTTTCGTTCCTCCCGGGCAAAATACCTTAAAATTTTATTCACGTTTGAGACTCAAGCAACCCTTCCCTATGGTAAAATCTTCCTGAAATTTGGCATGTGACCTTTTGGTAAGCTAATAAATAGTTTTGACTTGGAGCGAGTGAGATTTATCATGTTTCATTCTTCCTATACTATGATAAGTGTACTGCGGTTCGTTAAATTATTAAAAACTGCAAAAATACTGTTATGTTAAATTAGCCATAACTTCTTCAATTTTGAACCGGTTTTGATAAATAACCACTTGAAATCTTTGTTTTGAATCGACATTTAAGCGCAGAAGAAAACCAGATTTTTTAAATGTTACCATCGAGTCTAAACTTTCGCTGAAACAAAATTTTTCTCTAAAAAATTCGTTTCTTAAATTTTTTTCTATTATATAGTCACTAATATAAACAATACTGTTGATCATACGCGAAAACAGTGTTCAGATGATCGATAGAAAATTTATTCCCCTTAATATGCAAAAGAGGGAATTCAATTTACTGTTATGCCGTCCGAGATATTTTCATCTAAGTACAAGAACTTTTTTTATTTTTACAAAATTTCATATTTGGAGCATAACTAAACAACGGTTCTACTGAGATTTTCTTTTTGAATTTCATTTTCGGATTCAGCGCCCGATTTTACATTAAAAATGATCGTCAGTTTACTAAGTTCAAAATTGCTGTAAACTAGTGTTATTGGCATAATAAGATTTTTCACGTTCATTTTCACAAGATCTGCAAGTGGGCCTAAACTTGAAAATTTTTTCCTACCTTTCGTTCTCCAAAAATGTGTGCATTATTTTCATTCGAGAGATTATTTAAAGAGTTCATAAAGTGATCATTTTTAAACTACTTATCTTTTTATCAAATTTTTTTCGCAGTGAATAGAACGTACTAAAGATTCGCAAATCGATTGATATATTATATTGTATTAAATTTTTAAAATGTGTGATTTCATTCAGCGGAGGAGGTGGAGTAAATATTGATGGCTCATTTACAAAGCCTCCCCTCCCCGTTCTTCATTCGATCTTTCAATATAAACGATATTTAAGTTCCTTATTATTGACCAATTTTTGAAAATTTGTAAAATTAAAATCGATTTCAAGTATCAAATTTTGTGAAAGGGCCGGCAAAAGGGGTCGAAAATTCACACACGGGAGTTTTGAGGGGCGGGCAATCGATTTCAGTTACCAAATTGTGTATTAGGGTTGGGCAAAAGAGGTACCTCCCATATTAACTGTTCACTGTTTTTGGGATTTTGACGTTGCTATACATTAGATTGAGAAGAAAATTTGAACATAAGGGTTTTAAGGGACGAAAAATTGATTTCAGATTTCAAATTTTGAATCAGTGGGATTGGCCGAAGAAGTCGTCCATATAAACTTTTCACTGTTTTAGCTTTATTGTCGTAATTATGCATTAGATCAAAATGATATTATGTACGTGGGAGTTTCCATCCAAAAGATTTCAAGCATTTAGTTAAGGATCGGGGTTGCAAAGAAGGGTCGTCTATATTGATTGTTCATCGTTTTCGCGATATTGTAGTGATTATGCATTTACGGAGAAAATAGACGACTGTTGTTATAAATATTTCAGTTGGTTATTCCAATCTACACACTGATGATTGACCTCACGCAATCAACTATGAATGTAATTGATTCAACTGTAATGTTAGAATTGATTCAGTTGTTAAAATGATAATTTCAACTACAATTGTATAATTGATTTTATGCATTTAACAATAAATATAATGGATTGATGCGTTAGCGGTTTTTTTTTTTGCCGCCGAGGGTCACAGAAGACGGTAAAATAATTATTTTAAACAACGATAGTATGGTAAAGTGGCTCGCGTACGAAAAAGTGTGTGCAGGAAAAAAATCGCCAACAGTGGTGGCGCTTATCGTTGTCGATAGGCGGAATGGAATTTTTTGGTGAAGTGGATGTTGTGATTGTGGGTGTTAGAGGTTTTGTGATAGGTTTATTGTCTATGGAAATGAAGCGCGTTGGCATACGCACACAGATAAAATCCCTTGACCGTTGTTGTGCGAATCAGATTAACTGTTGGTGTCTAATTGAAAAAGTGTCCTACATACACAAGAGATTTGCTAGGAGCAGGTGAAAGCTAGCGAACGCCGGTAGAATTGCTGCAACTTATTCTCGACTCCGCGGAAATACCACCATATGATCATAAGGCCCTATTTATTTTGGAATTTTTATATACATTTTCGTGAGTATTTATGATGAATTTTTAATTTAGATAATGATGTTTTCCCGGAAAATTTAAAATCATAGAATTTTCGAAATATTATTTAACTATTAGTATATTTGGAAGCTTTTAAGATTGGAATTGAGACATACTAAAATCTTGAATAAATAATTCATTGGACATTTCAACATGGAAATCATAAATTTTTGTGAATCTATTTTTTGAAGAATAAAAAAAATCGATTATATTTTTATTAAATATTTATGGCTTTTTCGGTCTATTTAGTATGTCAAACAACTTTGTTTTGAAATACCCGACGCTTCAACCAGTTTTGGTGGTATTTTTCAAAGCAATTATCAGTCTGTTGTTCTTGTCAGTGTCAGTGAACAACAGACTGATAATTCCCTTGAAAAAGACTACCAAAACTGGCCGAAACGTCGGGTATTTCAAAACATATGTTGTTTGATATACTAAAAAGACCGAAAAAGCCAAAAATATTTAATAAAAATATCCGGTCGTAACATAAAAACAAATTATATTTTAAATATAATAGAATTCTGAAAATTCTCTCATGTTGAAACAGAAAAAATGAAATTTATACTTTTGTTATTCATTTAAGGGTATAAATATAAAGTTTTTTTTCTTGAATATTTTTTAAAAGGTAGAAATTCGAAAAAATAACGGAATATGAATACTTATAATGATTTTTTCCATAAATAACCTTATCAAACATTTCATTCACTGAAAGCTCAACAGGTAATTGACTTCAATTGTTTATTTACAATATATATTGACCCAAATCATTTATTTATAATACACTAGCTGACCCGGCAAACTTAGTTGAGTCTGTATTTTTGAAAATTTTTTTAATATTTTAGCACTGTTCCTTAGTTAGCTCTCCTTTTGAGTGGATAAAAGCAAGTGGATACCCTTGTGTAAGAAAAAAAATCCAGAATTATAGTTCAATATACAAATAAGTTACGCTGACTTTTGGTTAGCGAACTTATTTTTTTTCCGGTAACATAAGAACGCTTAATCTATCAAGTTTAAATTTAGTTTAGCCATCATTCCTATTCAAAAACTCCTATCTGATCAAGTATTATAAAATTGCTGAAGATTGATTTGAACAGAAAATGGATCTTTTTTGCTGGAGTCGTCATAAATCGATTTTTTTCGATTTGTGTTTACTTCTGTATTTAAAAACATTGAAGTTTTCTTTAAACATGATCGTCAGAATAGAAACATCAAAAAATGATTTGGACAAAACCAGAATATTTAAAGAATAATGAAAATAAACTTAATTTTCAATTTTTTTTTCATTATTTCAAATGTCGTTTTTTTCCTACTTTGCACAAAATACACTAATTGAATCTTATTGTGAATTGACAGAGCTAAGTTTGACAAATATTTAACAATTCAAGGAAATTCACTATTCATCTCATTTCCCAGCAACAGTTTTCAGTTAGGGATTGGCAAATTGCACTATGAATTGGGTAATTAAAAAAAAAGAATTTATACTGTCATGTTTTTGGATTAATTTTCTCTTAGCATTTGAAACCTTGAATGAAGGCAAATCAATTTTGAGTATTTGGAATAAAAATTCAAAACAATCACAAATTATTTAAAATTTTAGTTTATGATCGTAAGCTAAGAAACTGAAATCCAAACAGTTAAATATAATTCTGATGTTTAGATTTTGATATCTTTTGGTGTAATATTTTCACTTTAAAAAAATTATACGTAAAGAAGCTCAAAACAAAAAATTGGATAGTTCTTGTTCCTTGTTCAAATGAACCTTAGAAGTACAACAAATTAAAGCTTTTATGATGGTTTCATTATGATGGGAAAGTGGAATAAGAGAGTGTTTTTGTATGCCCCCATCATGTTTGTAAAATGCCGCTAACCTATAAAAACAGGTTAAATAGAATAAATATGTTTATGTTTTTTCTCATTAAAACTTCAAATCTAAGCTCTTGTTAACATCTTTAGAGCAAATCAAAGATCTCAAAACAGATTTAATAAAATTTATCTTGATTATGAAATTCCTCCATATTATGGCAACTGGCAACCCTAAATTGTATTTATTCCTTAAAGTTGTAAAAGACATAGATTTTTATAAAACTTCAGCTTTGTCGTATGAAAGTTATCAGTTTCTAGCATTTCCAATGAAATTATACGGAATTATTGCCAAAAAAACAAAAATTGTTTTTCAAACACGGTTTGAGGTTCGGCAATTTTGACAACAGTTATAATAAAATCAATTTCTCAAAAACGGAAGAAGGTTTAAACAAAAAAAATACTCAAATGTAAAGCACACAGATGTCTGATCATGTGTATATAAGTTTTGTACACATATTCGAAGTAATATTTGATTAAAACAGTATTCTGCATATAGCCCGCTTCTCCCCTATATAACAGCCGATTTTGAGCAAATTCAGGGGTTACAGTTCTTCACCGACAAGAGCAAGTTCGATGTGGACGTCAAACTTAAGAGGAAGAAAATCATTAAGTTCGCCTCAGAATATCTCGTCTGGCAGGCCATCTGCACTTGCGGAATGAGGAGTGAGCCTTTCGTGACAAGGGGCACAGTAAATGGTGAGATCTATAAATTTGAATGTCTCGAGAAGCACCTTTTGCCGGTCTTGCATGCAGCAGCACGACGAAGCACCGCTATTTTGGCCAGATTTGGCATCATATCACTATTCTCAAAGTGTCTTGGAGTTGTGTGAGGCCAATTCTCTCCATTTTGTTCCAAAGGACATAAACTCGCTAAACTATCTGGAGCGGCGCCCGGTGGAGCATTACTGAGCAATAAGGCATTTCCCCACTCGTCAAACGAACAGCTGATTTCTAATGTTTAAAATTTCTCGGCATATCGTGGTAAACACTAACCCCTGGCAACTTGACGTTTCCCATACAAATCGCATATGCCAGTTTTTTCCGGTTCTCTGGTTCTGTCAAATCGAAAATCAAGAGGCTTAACATGTCGGAAGGACGCATATTGGAATATGTTTTCTTTCAATAGATTCAACAAATGAAAAAAAAAACATTCGAATTTATAAATTTAAGCTTAGTTATATGTGAAACGACTCTGTTTTCAAAAATTTAGTACTCGAATATAAATCTGTGTGTCCTTTATTGGGTCTAAAACTTCTGGACTGATCAATTAATCCACTTATATACGGCAGTTTTTTTTTGGTACAAGTATTCCTTCCACCGAAACTATTTTGGACAATCGTACACTATAAATAAAAACAAAACATTCCCACAATAATCATCAGATGCTTTGCATAAACTGTGATACATATGAATATTTTAGAATGGAAAACCTTTCACGTTATAGCAGAACATTTCCTGTTTTATGGAAAAACTGTCCGTATACAACAAATAAATAGGTAGATTAATGAGTGTGCATAATAATTTCGGTTGAATCTTTTTTTCATTCATTTTAAAGTTATGAATTTGCCTGATTTGCACCACATTTGATGATGTGCCCTTTTCATACGCATGGCTCGAAAAGTATGTAAAAAAGCGTTACACACGCGACATCTGCGAGTTTGATTCAGCCACACGAAACTCGCCAGAACTGTCAAGTTGCCAGGAGTTGGGTAAACATAACAACAATATTACACATGTTCAATGATAGTAACGAAATAAAATTGGCAATGCAATTCTAGTGGTTTTGCAAGCGCACCTTTGTGAGGTGAATATAAATTCTTCATTTAATTCATTGTAAATTCATAACAAGTTAAGACATGAAGATCTGTTGATGATTTTAATTAAACAAGTTTTTAAAAGAAAGCATTGACCAGTGCTTATCATCAAAGATCAAAACTACGACCAGTTGGTGTTTACATCTTTCAAAACAAAAACAAAAAGCCACCCTATCACAATCTTTGTCAGGAAATACTCAATAATGAAGTGGGAACTTCGGAAGAGCAAGAAGACAGTCGAAGACGAGAAGGATGTTAAGAAAATTGAAAAAAAAAACGAGAAACTGGTACCAGATTAAACTGTGAAGACTTCAATCAAGCGAAAATGCGTTCAATTTTACCCTCAAGGCTCCATCGATTAACTTTTCTGTTGATTTTTGAAGTAAGTTTATGTATATAACTACCCAAAAATTTGGATTGATTCTAAGCATTATAAGAAAATTGGCATGATATTTTCGGTGTCGCAATAATTTCGTGTTCGCCTTTAAGATGCACTTCAAAACGTAAATTACAACATCTTTGGATTCACTCCTTAGAAAACCACATACGAAATCTTAACATAACGTTCACTTGAGTATCTACCAGGACACGCCGGAATATCCGGAAACGAAGAAGCCGATGAATGTGCCAATATCGCACGCAACCTCCAGCTAGTTCCAGAACTCCTGCGCAAGACGCACTTTTAAAACCTACAACTGGTGGACATTGGCGCACAAGTGGCTTTCAAATCAATCATTTCTAAGGCAAAACAAATATTCATCATCAAAATAAACAAACCGGAAATGTCCCTCGGACCAACGTGTTCTAACAAAGTTGAGAATATGCCATATTTACAAGGCTGACCCATGCGTACTTGTTCGACAGAAGTTCTCCATCTATGTATATGTCAATTCTGCGGCTTTCAAACTACTGTGCTACATATTCTGACCAACTGTTATGGATACAAAGTAGCTCGTGAGAAAAACTATATTAAGAGAAGTGTTTTTGAAATCTTGAAAAAACGATGAACCGCATGAAAAATCGCTTCTTAAATTTTTAAAAAGTATAATGTTTATAAAGCTATGAAAATTTCATTTTACATGACCCAACTGTTACAACGATGGTAAAGTGTCACTAATAAAACAAAAATAAATATAATTGAGAAAACATTTTGACAAAATTTGTAAAACATTCCTTCTGAAATTGTTCAAAAAAAAAAACGATTTCTGCTGATTTGCTAGAACAAATCGAGGAAAATTGTTATAAGAACTTAAGCTCAAATGGGCGAGAACACTTCTGGTTAGTGAGAATTTCAGAAGATTGTAAAGAATGGCAGAATAACAAATTTTAGATCAAGTTTTGAAATTTAAAACTCAATTCAGAAAAAGGGATTCGTATTTGTATTGCTATCAGATAAAAACTAAAATTGCAGCTCTCTTTTAAAAGAGGTTGGTTCTGAATGATTCTGTAATTTTAAAATTGAAAATTCCTGTGTTCAAACAAATGGTTAAAGGTGAAATTTCCTTGCATGATTCAGAAAATTGAATTCACAATGCCAATAATAGCGTAACAACCAGAAAACATTAAAAAAAATACACCGCCGACTCGTATTGTAGTACAATGCGGTTCCCTAAATTTAGATTGTACTCTACTGGACGTAACAGTGACTGTGGGCTAGCTTCCATTTTATAAATAAATCATCACGCTAAAATTATACAGTAGGTAATTATTTTCCCTGTTTCAGACCAATAGCTTTCTTTAATCAGGGAATGTCAATTATTTACTACGTTCCTCTGCAATCGAAGACCATCTTGAATCCAAGTAGGCGACACCGTTTTACGTAGAAAAACATCTGTTTACGACAGCTTCGAAAAACTATCAAGGACTATTTACTTGATGTTCACAGGAAGCTGATACTTACAACTACACTTTGGCAATTCAAAGAACCGTATTTTTCAATCAATAAATCCGATGACATTCGTATGATGACGTCAAACATGATTGATTGCCATTGCCCTTTACTCGCGAACTTTGGCTTATTACGTTACTGGATTTGGAGTGAATTCGCAGTAAAATCACCTGACGTCAACTGTTTGTATGTAAGGATTAGTACGTTTCCTGCGAAAGCGACAGCTAAGTGACACTTTTTTCAATTTATTTGAGTTTAAATTTTAAAGTTTTAAGGAACTTTCATTCATTTTTGAATTAATGGAACATTCATCAAGAATTTCTCATCGTTTTAAACTGCCGAAAAAATTGATTGATTATCGTGCTGACAGCTCCCTAATTTGCTTCTCTAGCCTCAGGGGGAGCTTTCAATTTCATGAAATTGTGATTAATTTTTGTTGCCTCCCTTCCATCAATCTGATAAGCCTTAGAATTAGCTTCAATTCGTCTTAGGCCTAAGCAAGGGTCGCCTCGTAGTCTAGACGGAAGCTTAGCATAGTCCCTCTGTCCATTTTACTTTGCCATCGTGGGTTGTGACTATTATTACTAATTGGTGCTCAAATCGAATGAATTATGTTTAAAGCTTTTGCAGCAGAAGAGATTCATCCTTATTTAGGATGATTAATTAAGCCATCATGAATTAGATTGTTGCTTACTGCGGACTTTTAACAACCTTTTTTTTCTTCATTCGGTCTTAATTTTTTTTGATACTTTCTTCTTGCTATTTTTTTTTAACTTTTATTTCTTCAAAGTCAAATTATTCATTCCTAAGCCGTAATATTCAAATTGTTCCTCGTTACAAAGAACATCATTAAGCATCCATTAAGTGCCGCAAACTATCTCTTGCTTGCAGGCATCTAATATTGAAAGTTGCCCATCGGGAAACCCGTTACAGAAATATTTTTCTCTTGCTTCTCTAGAAAAGTACCACGGAAAACTTTATCTTCCCTGCAAGACTCTTTCGAAGGTAGAAGCCTGCCAGAGAAGAAAAAATTAAGAAAACTTCAACCCTAGTTTCCCTAACTCTCCGGTGCTAAATCAATGCATTATTCTCAGCGGAACTTCATGCTGAATAAATCAAGATTTATATTTTATTAACAAGAGCCAATGAAGATGAAAAGTTACACCCGCTCTAGGAGTTCAATATTTTTGCAAAGCATTGGAGCTCTTAAGTAATTACTTCACTAAAATTGGTTCAAAATTGCCTTTCTGGTGAATATATTTTTATTGCGAAAATTTTGCGTTTGTATACTAAAATTTCACTCCTTGAACTCAAACGGGTAGAGAAACAAATCTGGGACGAATTAAGGTTAAAATGTCTGTCTGAAAGTTTTCTGTTCTGTTAACTTAACTTAAGTTTTCCATCCAAATATTTCAAGTTTATTCGAACTCAACCTAAAACATTTTTTTAATTTTCTCTTTTTCCAGCTGGGTGTTTGGAGATTTCCTGTGCAAGATGTACCAATTCGTGCATTCGCTCAGCTACACGGCATCGATTTTCATCCTGGTGGTGATCTGCATGGAGCGGTACTTTGCCATCATCCATCCCATTACGTGTAAGCAAATATTGACGTCCCGGAAGCTGCGGGTGAGTACCGAACTTCAATTAAGTCGATTTTTTTTCTGTCGAAATGCCTGATCTGAGTGATGGTCATTACTGTGAGATGGATAAACTGTCGGGAAATAAAGAACATCCGTCCTCATGGAATGGCATCCGGAGTGTTTGTGTTAAAGAGGGAAGAAAATCGTTTGGCTCGCTTCAATTAAACAACAACTGAAGAGGAGGATAGAGTTAGTTAAGATAATTTCATGATATTTTAAAGCTTTGGGCGAAAAACAAAAAAGTTACTATCTTTCTACTATCATTCAAAAGTTTTTAAATTTAAAGGATAATTTCTTGAAAAATACTTTACTTAATAAAATCAAACACACCATTTGGAAATCAATCAATGTTAATCAATTGCTGCAAAGCTGAAAATAATTTGAAAAATCTATGTATGCATCTTTCATATGGAATGATTCTTAAAAATTCCAATTCAAAACCTTTATTTGAAAATCGGTAAAAACCATTTCTTGCGTGAGCTTTCATTACGTCGTATGAATCATCTTAAGAATTCACAGAAAACTGCTCCAATAGATATCAAAACAATTTCAAAATTTCTATTTCACATATAGAATTTGTTGACCAGACTACAAATATTTTAATTGGGAAAAAGATACGACTAGTTTATGTCAGTTTTTGTATTTATTTGTGATAAAACGATGATGCCAAACGATACTTGATTTCTCTAACTTCGTTTGGAGGAAGTTTAAAGATTTAAAGAATTTTTCTGCATACTTTTTTGATTCAAAGGCATCTAACACTTTCCAAAAAAAATATTTATATATTGAAAAGGGGCAAATCACAAACTTTGGAGCAGTTATTCTTGAAAACAAAATTGATGCACTTATACCCTCTTTTTTAGAAGAAAATTTCCAACAAAGTCAAACTTTATTCGTCTTCAAAGAGTTGGACGTCTGGTATTATGTTATAGTACTCCCAAGTAACAATTTTAGCTTTATTAT
Source organism: Uranotaenia lowii (assembly GCF_029784155.1). NCBI lineage: Eukaryota > Metazoa > Arthropoda > Insecta > Diptera > Culicidae > Uranotaenia > Uranotaenia lowii. The sequence goes on from NC_073692.1 coordinate 134,669,397, forward strand.
GGCCAGCAAAATTTCGTTTAGACTATAGCATTAATCTTCATAAAAAGCTAAAGCGCATTCTATAACATCACCTGGACTCTAATAAAGCCAAAATCTGGCTAGAAGCGTCATCAAGATATATCATTGTTGATCATCAATGTTGGTCACCAAAGCTTCTAAAAAGCAATTATTAAACATGTTAGATTTTTTTTTTTCGATTCTGTGAGTTCTCGGAGTTTTTTTTTTTGTTTTTCCAGCAACTATAATGGTTGATGAATGATGATTGCATTATTCAGATATGTTCTGGTAAAATTAATAGCTAAAAAACCAATGTTTTAATCATATAATGAGCGTTCTTTCTACTACAAGTCAAGATTTTAGGTAAAATGTGCATGAAATAGTATCTTAAAATAAATGCGCCTCTTTAAACCTGATGGTCAATCATGATGGAATTGATGAAAAAAAGGCCTGAAAAAATATATTCCAATGCTTGCATTGTGAATCCATCAACATGGCGTCATTTTGTGCCCTTCGATTTTCCAACCAACATGGAGTGAGTCAATTCATAGTTTTATTATGGTTTAATAATGACCACAAAAAAAGCTACGATTTGACGTTTCTCTCGCAAGCCAACCAATTACACGCTTAGGATGAGTTCCTAATTTCTGAGTTGTTAAATGAGTATAGACTTTTTGAATGAAAAGGGATTGGTTGTGAATGACCCGTGGAATAAATCATGAGATGAAGTCAAATTTCATTGTCTGACGCCATCTTGAAATCCAAGATGGCGGCTTCCGTTGAACTTTAAAATGTTGTAAATGACTTGAAATCGCATGAAACCCCAACAAAATGGGTATCGGGTGAAAGGGCTAAACGAGTGGAAGTCGAATTTCGCTATCAGACGCCATCTTGAAATCCAAGATGGCGACATCCGCTAAACTTTTAATGCTTTAATGCTGACAAAAAGTCGCATTAAACCACCACTATACGGGTATTGAATGAAAAGGCTAAACTAGAAGATGTCGATTTTTTTCTTTCCGACGCCATGGCCAAATCCAAGATGGCAGCTTCCACTGAACTTTAAAATGCTGTTAATCACTGAAAATCGCATGAAACTACCACAATATGGGTATTGGGTGAAGGGACCAAACGAGTAGAAGTCGAAATTTACTATCAAACGCCATCTTGAAATCCAATATGGCGACTCCCCCGAAACTTAAAAATGATTTAAATCACTGAAAACTGCATGAAATCACCACATTATGAGTATTGAGTGAAACGACTCAACTAGAAGAAGTCGAATTTCGCTATCTGGCGCCATCATCAATCCAAGATGGTGGATTTTGCTATTCTTTTCAAAGCTGTGAATATCTCAAAATCTCATGAGGTATTGGGATGTATTGGGTGAAAGGGCTACACAAATAAAAGTCGAAAATCGTTATCCGACGTCATCATGAAAGCCATGATGGCGGCTGCCGCTCAACTTTAAAATACTATAAATGACTGATAATCGTATAAAACCCCCACAATATAAGTATTACTTCAAAGCGATCAACGAGTAGAAGTGGAATTTGACTATCTGACGCCATCTTAAATGCGAAGATTGCGGTTTCCGCTGAACTTTAAAATGCTGTAGATGGCTATAGATCTCCACAATATTGGTATTGGGTAAAGGGGTGGAACCAAGAGAAGACAAATTTTGCTACAAAACTTCATCTTGAACTACAATATGGCGGCTTCCGCTTAGCTGTTAAATACTGTTAATCGCTAAAAATCGCATCAAACGCCCACAATATTTTTTTTGGGTTCAAGGGCGATACCAGTAGAAGTTGAATTCCCCTTTTTTTACTTTATCTTGAAATTCAAGATGGCGGCTTCCACTGAATGTAAATTACTAAAAATCGCTCGAAAGCTTTACAATAATGGTATTGAGTGAAAGGGCTAAACAAGAAAAACCAGACCCTGTTTGTTTATGGCAACACGCCCGAAGTTTTTGTGTTGCCAAAATCGAACGATTTATTTCTCAACTCACTAAATACTACATAAACTTCTATTTTTAGACAATTTCGATCAATTTAAATCATTTTTATTAGTTTTTCATTGTGTGTTCATTGCATTTAAAACTTTTCTAGTTTTGTTTACAGTTTTTGATTTTTTTGATATTTATGTCATTCTATTATTTCTATCATGCTAATATGTCTAAATTGTATTGGTCTTATTCTAGCGAAAACTATAAGGTAATGTTGTTTCTGTTAACCGTTTGATTTAGGCACATGTGCCAAATTCGATGATGCCAAAATCGAATGTTGCCAAAAACGAACGGAGTCTGTATTGTGGTGGTTTTTATGGGATTTTCAGTCACTTACAACATTTCAGAGAAACGCGAAAAGAGATATTCGACTTCTATCGTTTAGCCTTAGTACCTAGTACAATAGGAAGTTTCATGCTATTTTCATTCATTTACAGTATTTTTAAGTTCAGCTGAAGCCACCATCCTGGATTTCAAGATAGCGTCAGAATGCAAAAATAAACTTCTTATAGCTTATCCCAATTGACAAATACCCATATTTTGAAGGTTTCAAGCGATATTCAATGATTTAGAGTATTTCTAAAGTTTATCTTGGATTTCAAGATGACGTCAGATAGCAATATTCGACTTCTACTCGTTTAGTCCTTTCACCCAATACCAATTTGGGTTTTATGTCATTTTAAGTCATTAACTACATTTTAAAGTTTAGCGGAAACCGCCATCTTGGATTTCAAGATGGTGTCAAATAGCTAAATTCAACTTCTACCGGTTGATCTCTTCAACTTATACCCCTATATTATGGGTTTTATGCGATTTTCAGTCATTTACAGTATTTTCAAGTTGAGTGGTAGCCGCCATCTTGGATTTAAGATGGCGACGGGCAACGAAATTTGACTTCTACTCGTTAATTACTTTCACCTAATAACCATATTGTGAAGGTTTCACGATATTTTCAGTAATTTACAGTTTTGAAAATAAAAGCGGAAGCCGCCATATTGAATTAATGATGGCGTCAAGCAATAATTTTTTCCTACTATTTGGGCCCTTTCACTTAATACTCATATTGTAAAGATATTCATACCACTTTCGGTGATTTCAAGTTTTCAAAGATTTTTATGTTTTTTTTTGAATGTCAACTCAAAACCAACACGCATAACTTATCAAAAATGTGTGAAAATGGGAGTTCCAATTCAAATATGTGCTATCTAACCTGAGCGTGTCCTGTTTTGACATCTTGATCGAGAACTGTCACTAAGTTTTATGGTGGTTTAATAATCATGCACTGAGTGCTATTGTAGAACATGTTTTATTATAGTTTAAAAAGAGCATTCATAACTCTTTCAAAATAACTAAAACAGTATGTTTAATAAAAGTTTTATTAGCGTTTTCAAAACCATCTGAAAACATATGATCGACAAAAAATATAAGCATTCTGCATGACCATAATAAAACCGTCATAAAACGAGCTGCAAAAAAATACCATAATTAAACCATAATAAAACTTCCTAATGCAAGTTGGCTTAATCTTTGTTACTTGGGTTATTATTGTTCATTTTTCGAAGTAAAAATGGTTTTCTTCAAACACTTTTTAAACGTTTTGATTGTCAAAGTTGAAATTTGATTATTTACATTTTATTCGATCAGATGGACATTTTTGTGATTATGGTCTCGATGGTCTTGATATGGTCTCCAAGATGTTAATGGAAATATTCATAAATGGCAGTTAAGTACATCAGTTTTAACTTAAGCGCCTTAAAGTGTAAAAATAAAGCGTGATCGATACAATACAAAAAAAACCATCGAATATGCCAGACAAAAATCTTTATAGATTTATATAGCTTGGCTCTCTGGTGCGTTTTTTTATTTCGATTTGCTGACCAATTTAATTTGAAAAAAATCAAATCTTCGTTCCTTTATGAAAAAAAGATTTTCGAATAAAAAATACTTTTTTTGCGTTGTTTTTAACATTTAATATAAGGTTGCTAGATTCTCCGGTTTTATTCGAATTTGCCCGGATATTTCCCGGTTTTATTCGGGTTTGCCCGGATATTTCATGCAAAATCTGGGGAAAAATCCGGTCCAGTCTGGTTGCCCGGATTTCATTGATTAAAGCCCGCATTTTCCACCTGTTACGTCAAATCAAACATAAAAATCAAATTGAGTGAAATATTTTATTAGTTTATGAATAAAAAACGGAATTTTTTAAGCAAGTCTAAAAAAAATAATCTTGATAGATTTTTTTTAAACCTCAAATACGATATAAAATCTACTGATAAATTTTGATGAAAAAAATGTTTTTCTTCTGAGTTCTTTTTTTTCTTATTTTTTGTTAATTAAGAAACACCCGAGTGGGACAAATTTACCCAGATATTGGCCGGATTTTGCCAGGTTTTTAGATAAAACTTGTCCGACCCGGATACGTGCTGAAAAAAATCTGACAACCTTAATCTAATTTGCATATGACTATAGGGTTGCCTTAATATGGACCCTTTTAGAAATTGATTTTAAAAATCTTTGTATTTCTCACAAAACGAAGGGAATTAAGTGTTTTCCAGAAAATCCAAAATAGTGTATTATCTTGTCTTCAATTTCAAATGATTATATGAACGTAGGTTTTGTCGTTATTGATAGATTAAAATAGATATGGATGATCAAAATTTCCATCTTTGAAAGAACTACGCTTGTTTTGGTACTAGACTAGTACTAGGACATTATCTATAACTTTTTTGTGTTTATCTGTAGTTAATTTCAATATAGCTGAAAAAATCTTAAAAAGGCTCAAGGCAGGTTTTTTATTTTGCCCTAATGGAAATTCACACTTTATATGATTCGTTGGTATTGATACAAATATTTGCAAGGTCTTTAAATGGAACCGTTTGATCAAAAGTGTCCAAAAGTCAAACCTTCATAAATTCTCCAGATTTTCCAATAGTTTGCTTTTAGTTTGAGAATATATGTACCATAGCTCATATTCTACACAGAAATAGTAGCTTACCTTTAAACTTTAAATTGGACAGTTAAAAATGACTAATTTTAAATGAGATTTAAGCTTACTTACTCTAATTTCTCAAAATGATCCTCACTAATTTAACAATTTTTTTTTCCACTGAAAAGTAAGAATATTTTTTATAGGTTAAACACTTAAGCTAGACTACTTTTTATGGAAAAAACGGTATGATGGGATGAAAAAGAATAAGAGTTGATTTTTGGCATTGGAGTATCCTAAATCATTGACAGCGAAATGAATTATTAACAGTTTTTGGAATTTTAGAGCCAAAACCGGCTTTAGGTCCAAAGTCGGGTCACTCACCCTAATATCATTTTTCTAATAACTTCAACTTTCTACTGCATGGATTATGAATCCGTTGGGTAAAATAGAATTTCGTCAAAGGAAATAACTTTATTGGCCCTTAACTAAGCAGTTAATGCAAAAAAAATCGTTTATCTCTCAAGATTTTTTAGTCTTTAATTTAAAAAATTGTAAGAAATGAGAAAAACGCTATTCTCTTGGCCACAGTCGTTGGCTCCTACTTTTAATTTAACAAAAATATTCAGATGACTATTCATTGAGTCAATTAACCAGCTTTTTTTTAAAAAAAATGTATGATTTTTAAACCCGTTACTACTGTGATCAAGTGGTCTACAAAATCACATCACTATCCTTAGCTGATAGGGCCTAATTTGACAGAAATATTCTATCATCAATTTTTGAAAAAAATAGCAACATGTCGTATTTGTCGGTTCTATTGCTCCGAAAATATGGACGACATGTGGTCATTTACTATCATTTAGGTACAATCAAGGAAACTTAATCCAATTATGGGTCTCCTGAAATTTTGTCATAAATACAAATAAATAAATTAACAAGAGGTCCTTTATCTGCATGTTTGCCATACTGATTCTCGCGTAACGAGTAGAAGAGTAGGCGTTGGTTGAAAGTGTCAGACGCGTTTTTTTTATTTTGCGAAAAACGACGATGTAAATTGAATGCATTAGCTTTCTGTTGTGAGACCATAATTTCATTTTCCGTAAATTCAAGGTTTTTTTAAGCGCACCACAATTCGTGATCAGTACAAAGTTCTTAATTAGGGATCTTGCATTTGAGTTTAAATTTTGCTGTATATAACTCATATATTTTACTACTGATCTAACTTTTAACGATATTTAATCCTTATGATAATTTAATTTTGGAAAAAAACATCTGCATCTGATGATTCGCATTTGCTTATGTAGAAAATTCATGTAGAGTATGGTGGGGTTAAAGTATGACCTATCCTATTTTTAGAAAATTTTGCAGTAGTTTCTCTATAATATCAAGAACAGCATTGGATTTGTTAGACTTCTATCTCTTTTCTTGAAAAAATACGGAGATGGTCGATCAACGCATTTGATAGCAGTTGTGAAAATGCGAAATTGCTATCGAAATGTACTCTAACCCCACCTCTGGGGCAAAAATTCGAATGATGTGGGGTAAAAGTACGACTTTTCAGAATTCCACAATTTAGCATGGAGTCAAGAGGAAAATTATTTAATATCAATCTGTGCTTACTTCTGTGTTCGCTTCTGATACAAATCCTATACATGGGCGAACAACCTGCGCGGATTTGGAGTTCTTCACTAATTGTCCATATTCAACATGGTTTACGAAATCCAGTTCTCATCGTATTTGAGCAATTTTTTGCGCGAGCAAGTCTTTTTAGAAACAAATATATGCGTTGATGTTCCCAGTGAATTTTAGAAAGAAGTTAAAACTTTCCGTTCAGATTTACTTCAGTAGACCCTGTATATTATTTGTACTTTTGCCCAATTTGCAGTTCGTACTTTTGCCCCTTCAAGGTTTCTTGTGATTCACAGTTTGTTTTGCAAAACAAAGACATATGATTGAAATTCTTTCTTCGATATTTGCTAGTGGTTGAAAACAACTAAACAGACTCATTAAGACTTTCATTGAAAGCCAGAATTGTTATTGCTCAAACATGTTTGCCGTTATTTTAAATATTACATCATTTGGGCAAATAGCTGCTTTACCTCACTTTTCGGAGTATTTTCCCTTTTTTTAAATAAAAATTTTGTCTGGATGAAACCAGTCTAAATCACTATCAATCCACGCCAGAGTTTTAAATTTTTCTGTTCTCGATTTGTGATAATCTCAAAACGTACTTTTACCCGACTCGTACTTTTACCCCACCTTACTCTATAGACTACTTCAGTTAAAAAAGTAACGCAAGCATATATGTATGCATTGGCGTACGAACGGGGGAAGGGGTTGGTTTTTTGGGTTCAACACCCTCTCCCTTCCATGGGATCCATAAAAAGCAAGCGAGGTATTTTATTCTTACCTGAAAATTTTAAATCCGTGATCAAATTTTGATGATCCATACAGATTTTTCAAGAGAAACCAATCTGACTAAGAACTGATGCCAAAACCTTGAAAATTAAAAATCTGCATTTTCTCTGTTTTTTCAAAAACATTTCCTTTGTTTAGACCCGAATGACCCGGGTGGTTAAAAGGTCTCAAATAAATTATAATAATAATAATAATTTCCCTTGTTGATAGAAATGCAGTTCTGCATTTCTGAATGATATATTTCAACTTAAAATAAACTCATTTTGGAGGTTCAGTATTATCAAAATTGAATTTTTATTTCTGTTTAATATTTGGCAAGTCATCGACCAGATTGACGCTCAGGCCACGAGAACATTTTAAAACAACCAACATTGAATCTCGTCTTTATTCTAGATCGAAAAAGCTAGAATGTTTGATTAAAATAAATTCCTCAGATTTAAAACAATCGATTATGGTTCATAATCATCAGGGATTTAGCCTCTTGATTGAAATATTTGCACTTAAAGTTCGAATGCCTCGAAAAAATGCTGATGGTGTTCGGTTCGGTCTGGTCGAATTCCAATCATTTAGAATTCTGTATCCATTCTACGGTTTTTGATTTTTAGTTCAAATCATAATGAGAAATGGGAAATGAAAAGCTGTTTTTAAATTTGGTTGAGATTTAGTTCATTGTATTTCATTGAAAATTTCATCATTACTCTTTTTCAAAACTTATGTGCATTTTCAAAACACTGACAATAACTTTCCGAATAAACAAGAACAAAAAAAGATTTTTTTGTTTGTTATGAATGGAGTTTCTTAATTTTCTCAACAGTAATCAGTCTCGGCAATCAGTTTCAAAGCTCTTAAACTTTATTCTAATGAATAATTTAAACAAAGCAAAAATTCAAAATGGCGATCCAGAATGGAAAACTCAGAAAAAATTTGTCATTTCATTTGTCACGTGATTGAATAAAGTTAATTTTTCGGTATTCGTAAAAGTTTTCAATTTTCATTTTTTTAATTAAATTTCAATTCACTTTCATTTGAAATTCATATTTTCAGATCCACAAATCAGAATTAATGTAAATATTTGAAATATTCAAATCCGATTTAAACCAAGCTTCACGAAATCACAGAAAAATCTGTAATTTCACAGAATTTTAAGCAAATTTTCATCACAGAATCTGTGTCACAGAACACAGAAATTTTAAATATTCACAGATTTCACAGAATTTTAAAATTTTAAATGGATTTCCAAAATTAAAATTTTCTCAGCCAGTATAAATTTAGATTTTTCACTTTGATTTAAAAAAGGATTATAAGATTGGTAATGTTAATTGATTTTGCTCAACTAAAATGTAAAAAAGACCCAATTTATCATGAGTTTTCTTTGATATTCAAGGATTTAGCATCACAGAAAACCATCACAGAATTTTTGAGTATAATGACAGAAAGCCAGAATTTATATTCCAAAAAAACACAAAGTTTTTTCGGCAACTTTGATAGAATCTCAAAACATTATAGTTTAAGATTCATGATGAAAAGCTTTGAAACAAATATGACTCACTTGCCAAATAATCAGATTCAATATTTTTGAATATAGGACAGGAAAACTAATTCAAAATTAAAATTCAAGATTCAGCTCGTATATTAGTTTAACAATCAAGATAAAAATATCAAGATGAAATCGTCATCTTGACATTTTCTATGAGGAATTCTAATTCTAATTTAAAATTGTTATTCAATGTCAGATTTTAAGGCTAGAAGTTAGAAGTATGTAGGTATTGAGAAATTTGAATTTATTTTGCAAGTTTTGTTCCTTGTTTTTAATTCAAAATAATCATTCAAATACCCTGCTGTGCAATAATAGAGATGCATTCGAAAAAAAAATATGTCTTTTGGAACTCTAGAGATCATTTAAACCCATAGTTAACCTTTTAGAAAACTTGATCTAAATATCACTGAGAGGTGTTTCGTTCCATTTGGCACATTGTTCTAGAACATTTGATCTTTGTGTGTTTTTCCAAAATTCTAAAATAAACAAATGTTTGTAATAGATCAGGTTGAACTAAATATTCCTTTTTTTCGTTAACTTTTGAAGGAATATCAACCAATTTTTCTTCTTTTTCTTCTGTTGTATCAGTTGCTTATTCAATGCACTTCAGATATAACTACGGCCAGGTCAACCATGTGATGAAAACTGCAAAAGATACTGCACCAAGAAGGAGAAGAATAAATCGCGGAGTCCTCTACCAATCGCTTCAAATGATTAGATGAAGTTGTTAATATATCCAATTTCAAAAGGTAAAATTAAAGTAATAACAAAATTAATGGATTGATGTCACCAAATACTCCCGAAGCTTGACGCCGGTCAAAACATGTTGTGAAATTGATGCCATCTGGAACCCTTTTCCAGCAATGATGTCAGTTCTTGTGGGCCGAATCCAATTAATTTTGAAACACTGTTGCATCCACAGAATGCCTTTTTCAGATTTTGTCGATCCATGTTTAAGTATTTATCAACATTCACAAAACCACAAAATTTTTGAAAATTCCAATTTATAATTTTCTCGTAAACAGTTTTTTTGACGAATTTGTAACATTTTTGTTGTTGTTATAGCAAATACTTTCAAAATTTGACAAGATAAAAAAAGTGGGTGTTGCACACGCCTACAAATCTGTTAAAGACCTTTCCATGACTTTTTCATATTGTGATAATTGTGTTAAAATGGCTCATTTATAAAAATTTTTTGGGTGTCGAGAGTTTTTTTGTTTCCAATGTTTTAAAAATGTGCAATGATGTGCAAAAAAAGAATCATTGTACATTTTTAAGTTTTGATACGGATCATTCAAAGCAATTCAAATATCAATCATTTTAAAATTTCGCAATATATGAGTTAAGTTGACTAAGTCACACTTTTCAGCAAATGGCAAATCAGCAAATCTCATTTTTTTTCCTCCAAGTACATTGAGATCGTTTGTTTGGATAATTGGTTGATTAAATTCAATTATCATCTAATGTCATCAAATCAAAAGTTCTGATGCAATGAATTTGAATCACTTAGATTATTGCGGAAGAATTTAGAAAAATGCTTTGAAAATATCTCTTTTTTGAGCCATAAAAACCAACTATACATTAGTGAATGTATACGAATATCGCTCCTCTCGATTCGAAGGAACCGTTCCATTAATCGGATTTGATCAGATCATTGATCCGGAATGGGTTTCGATTGGTCTAGGCTAAGGTCTAGCGCAAACTAGGCAAGGCAGCGACAGTAATTTTCATTTTTTTTTCCTGGAGGAAGAGAAAAACCATCATTCCAGTCGATTTGTGATTCACAGACAGTTTAATTAAAAATGGATCGTCCGTCTTTCGAGGATGAGGGGGGAACAGATTTTAGGAGTTGCAAAAAAAATAAGTTAGTCTCAAATGGTAAACGACGAATAGATTGATTTTACAAAGAGAGGTGCCAATAATACATTTGTTAAATTCAAAACAGAAAGCATGGAGGTAATTCGCTAACCGTTACGTTTTCAATGCCACTGAATCGTTGATTCGATGAAATTTAAAGAAAGGCAGACAAAAAGTTGAGCCTAATTTAATCTTGCAATTTTTTCTTGCATTTCTTCAGTTTTAATTAAGCTCCTGGGATGCCGTACCTTCCTAATTAGAAGCTGAATATTTTTTCCCCGACTTGATAGGTTTGACTTCGTATCCGATGCTCATTAAGCGTGGCAGACAAAATTGTTGGCTTCAAAAATTTACGAATAATTAGAGGAATAATAAGGGTCAATGCATTTGAGCCCAGCTGAGGGTTTATCTTTCCATCTTTTCATTCCAGTAGACAAAAAATCAAGTTGAATAAAAGTTCTTAAAGCAATTATTCATAAAGATTTTTTTTAAACTAGGTTTATGTGTTCGACCGGGAATGATATATAATAATTTAATTTTGGCTTTTTCGGTCTTGGACGTACATCAAACAACGATGGTTTTTGAAAAACCCTTATTTCAAAAACAATCGTTGTTTGATCTACATCCAAAACCGAAAAAACCAAAATTAAATTATTATTTTTTTCATATTTTAGTTAAAAAAACATATATCATCTACGCTCAATGTCGCCTATACTGTTCTAAATCTATCACTTTTTCCCCATCTCCTGCAGCTTGTAATCGTGGCGGTTTGGATAACGTCGGCCGTCTACTCGGTGCCTAAGTTCATCTTCGTCCGAACGATCACAAACGACCTGGGCGATGATCAGGTGGAAACTATCTGCATCATCGACCGGAAGGCATTCAACTCGGAGCTGTTCGATATCATCAACTTTGCCTTACTGTATCTGTTGCCGCTGCTGATGATGACCGTAAGTATGGAGACCAACATTTTTACCAATTTACCAAAATTAAAACTGCAAAAAGATTGTAATTTTTTCAACATTTTTTCAACAATATCTTTAATAAAAAACAAACAATTTAGTGAATTTTCCCCTAAATAGATTTCGAGCAAGCAGGTTAACAAAAACTGGTTTTTTGATTCCTGAGTCAAAAATAGCGGGAAAATCGATGTCACATATACCCAACCCCCTGGCAACTTGACGTTTCCCATACAAATCGCGAGTGCCAGTTTTTTATGGTTCTCTGGTTCTGTCAAACCGAAAATCAAGCAACTTAACATGTCAGAAGGGCGCATTTTCTTTTGATTGATTCAATAAATGAAAAAAAGCGTTACGAATTTGAAGTTTATAGCTTAGTTTTATGTAAAGTTAATCTGTTTTCAAATGTTCAGTACAAGGAAACTAATAGGACGTCAATCTGTGTGTTCTTCATTAGGTTTGAAACTTTTGAACTGATCAAAATATTTGACTGATATCCAGTAGTTTTTTGGGACAAAGACCCCCCACCGAAACGATAGAGGGCAATCATCGTCAACACATGTAAAATACAACGTCACCACGACAATCATCAAGTGATTTTCATAAACTGCGATGCATAAAAATACTTTGGAATGACAAAAAAGCCACTTTATAGCTAAACTTTAACCGTTCAATGGAAGCTATGCAAAAAGTAAATAGATAGAATATTGAATGAGAATAATAATTTCGGTTGAAACATTCTATTCTTCATTCGAAAGTTATGAATTTGCCTGATTCGCACAACATTTGATGATATGCCCTTTCCATGTTCATGACTCGAAAAGTATGTAAACAAGCGGTACATATGCGACATCTGCGATTTTGAAACAGGCACACGAAACTCGGCCGAACTGTCAAGTTGCCAGGGGGTTGCATATAACACATAGGTTTAAGAACGATTAAGAGCTATCTGTTGTATTGTTAACCACGTCAACTTTTAACGTCTACAATCGACTGTTATTTCCATATATTTGGACTGCATTCGGAACCGAACAACTACCTCGAAATCTACCATGGTTTTAGGTCGTGATCTTTTTTGATATTTATCGATAATTTCAGAGGATTGATTGGAACACTAAAGCCAAATACGACTTGATTTATGGTCAGGTTTTAACACGCGCGAGTGCGTCTAATAAGAAAGAGAAATTTTTATGCAACTCTTTTGGGCTCCGTTCACAGGTACATTAATTGCTCAAAATTCTCACGAGAAATTTGCGGCCGAAACGCAGATTGGAAAATTTTGAGCGGTGCGAATTTGCACGCGTCTATTCGAGAGCGCGAACGGTTCGGGAATTGCGTTTGCGTTTCTCCAGCCTTGTGCGCGTGTGGAACACCGAGCATCTTCCGAGATGATACGGCGACTCAAGCTGCTCTCTTTAGCACACCCAGTATGGGCCGTGTGTTTCTTTTTTTAGGACCGGTTGTGAGCTCTGTGCACGTAAAACAGATTATAGCGCGCAATTGGGAATGAACGATTATTAGAATCAATGTTGGAGGTTTCACAATACCTCCTAAGAATAGATACCAGCACTAGTAACTATAAAATATTAGCTTAGCTAAGCTTAGCTTAATTGACTACTCACATCCACCCTAAATCATTGAACTCGAAATACAACCTGAAGAATATTTAATTAATAAGCTTCGTAGACTTAGTTGATGTTTTTTTTAAATGATGGACATCTTTTAAAAACAGCCGTATTTCGAATTCCATGATCGTAGGCGTGGCTCAGTAGAACGAATTCCACATCGCCAATGGTTGCTACTCCGTGATTGACCGAGGCCATCAATTTTGTACAGAGGTCCAAAAGAATGGTATCTGGGATTGACAGCACATTCACAATGAACAAAACTGATGCTCTCTCTTTAAACATCAAAAACGGCGCCGGCCACGTCCTAGTAGTCAATAGACAGATCTTGAAAAAGAGAGAAAGGGATAAAAGAACAAATTTGTGCTTTAGGACCGAGGTTACCTCTGCATCCTAGCAAATAATTATTTTTTGAGGATGGGTGGAGGGATATGATCAGGAGACACTTTTGACTAGTGTAAAAATCAAACAATGGCAAACTATTTTATATTAACCTACGTTCCTTCTGATTTAAAAAAAAAGAATTTGATTTGGTAATACAGATTCATCACTTTTGTTTGCTATTATTCAACAAACAACTTGTAAAAACTTTGTTATAGAATATCTACTTTATCTGATGTCTTTATCCCATTTTAAATGTTTCCTTTGTTTATTTAATTCCTATTTACACAAACGGATGCGTTGAATCAAAAGTAAAATAATTGATGGATTTGAATTCATCTTAAACAAAAAAACTTAATGTGTTTTATGTGTTATGTGTTTTTTTTTCGCTTCAATCGCTATTTTTTAATGTACAATGTCTCAAACAAGTTCACAATCAAGGCTACAAATCATTATTAATGTTTGTTAATCTGCGCTGTTGAACGGTCCGACAGAGAGTGTAGATTGATTGTTTGATTAGAGAGACTTTGAACCTAAAAGTTCATTCATCTCTGTTACAGAGAGTGTAAATTAAATGTTTTTTATCTGTTCGTCCAGAAATCGTCTAAAGGTTAATGTTTATTTTTTAACTCGGTATGTTCACTTAATAATCTGAAATTGTGTAAAATTTTTTTCATTTCATTCTTAAAAATATTTCATCGTACTCCAAAGCGTGTTTGAAGATAATTTGTTTCCCAAATTGCATCACGCATTGGACAATATGGTATAGATTAAAATATTGCAATCAACCTGTGTAGTTTAGACTTTTAATTATTTGTTAATGTGGATGGTGAATGGTTAAATTTTAACAGAACACACACACACATACACACACACACACACACACACACACACACACACACACACACACACACACACACACACACACACACACACACACACACACACACACACACACACACACACAAACAAACACACACACAAACGGGCGCGTGTACGCGTAACCCCTCATTTGTCGCATGAATGTTCGGTCTCAATTTTCAATAAAATTCTAAAAATGTCTTTCAATAATTGTATGTTTCAATCTGCTAAATTTTTAGAAATATGGAATTTCACCCGTACCTTGCCAATTAGCCGGAGAAATAGCAAAACACGAATAAGACCCCGCCAAACTCAAAACACAGACCTAAGCCCATTAATCCATCTATAATGAACAGAAAACTATCAAAAGTAATAACTCATTTAATCAGAGTTTAAACAGATAAATAGAATGATACTTAGCTTCGATCCATTTTCCATTCAGACCATCCTGAACCAATCCTGAAAAACATGGAGCAACTTCCTACTTGGATTTCGGTACAATTGTAAACATTTTCGATATCACAAATCTCACTCACAACTTAAATTAAATAACAATTTCAGTACAAGAAATAATTCCACAGAATCGTCTTTGGCAAGCATGATCTCTCAAAATACTCAAAAATAACCGAAATTTGCTAATAATATTGTTAACCGGGCCGACAATTTTTGTTGTTTCACTCATTTTACTCCAGAATCGCTCATTTTCACTTGCTGAAAGTGATGCCAATCTTCAACCATTTTCTGAAACCTCTATCCTAGGGTTGCCGGGACATGTCCCGCTTTTTTGTTGAATGTCCCGATATCCCGCTTTTTCCTCAAAATGTCCCGCTTTTTTCATGGAAAACTTTTACAAGGTTCACTGACTTACACTGGAAAAAATCAAATTTCAATTCATTGGTTCAACCTAATTAATCGTTAGGTACATCTATTTTCTCAAAATTTTTTTTCTAAAAATAAGCATCCACTTTCAGATTTTTCATAAGACAATACTGAAAAATCCTAAAGTTACAGTAAGATTCTGATTCAGTTGATAACTTCGCTTGCAATTGATTTTAAGATTTTATTTTTGACACATTTTTAGTAAAATTGCCATACCCTACCTTATTCAACTCAAATGTCCAAAGTATGAAATGATGGAAATTTTCTTAAATTTTCAAATTTTGAAAACAAATTTGACATATATTTGATAGTTGACACAAAGGTTTTAACGCGATATCAAATCTACCATTTACATGTAGAACTTGAAATATTTCTCTCAACTAACGTGATGATCTGAGAGAACCGTAGAAAATAATATCTCAAAATACCGCATAAATAAAAGTCATATAAGAAAAACTGAGCAAAATCAACCCGCGTTGAAAAAAACCATTGTGTACATTTTATAATATGGTACGTATAAGTTTGACTTTACAATTAAGATTTTTTAAGAATTTCTTAAATGTCCCGCTTTTTTCGGCTGTGTCCCGCTTTTTTGTCGTAAAAAGTCCCGCTTTTTTCTGAAAGTATCTGGCAAGCCTACTCTATCCTTTTTTAAACGCTCGTTAGAATTTTCCCTGTGTTTCAGGTATTTTATTTTTTACTTTGAATTGAATCAGACAGGGCAAAATGAAACTGTGGATCAATCAATCACGTATTTCATGCTTTAAAATTGTATTAAGTGCTAAACTAGAAGTTCAAAAAGTGCCTTTTTGGTACTAACATTGAATAATATTCCTTCATAAAATTGAAAGAATTTCGCCAATAAAGCATCCATCGAATTGTCAAAGCATCCATCGAATTGACGTTCCAAGTTTCATGCTTTTCAATCAAAACATTCAACCTTTTTTCAAAACTGCTGGCAACTGTTGCCGAATGGCACTAAAAAACCATACAGTTTTGTATATTTTGTAATTTTGCTTTATGCTTGCCGCGGATATTTCTCATGCTCTACCCTCCCCCCCTCCATGGATTTATTCGGCTGTATTGTAGATTTTGGATAGTGCAACCAGTGATGTCAACCTTCCAGATTTTGTCTGAATCTTTCCAGACTTTTTGAGCTTTCATCAGACATTTTTTTAGGTTAAGGCTATGATCATTTAGTATCCGGGCAGTTACAAACGTTTGTATTTTAAAAACTATTCATTTGATCGAAAAACTTTCTATGGAGGAAATGAAGGTGTTAATATGACATTTAATATAAAAATATAAAAAAATTATTTATCAATGATTTCAAGAAATAATCTTACTTTTTCATAAAATCTCTTTTTTATCTTTGCACACTTGTGTCAGTCATGTATTTATCTATTATTTTTACCACAGTTGTAAAACCTTAGCAAAATCATGATATTTTACACAAACTCACCTGGAAAAAGCAATTGGAATCTGGTCGGAACCTTTTCATGAGTAGGCACCCGAGAAATTTGATCTCTTAAATCCGGTTTTAACATAAATTTCTTCGTCCATCAGGACACATCTGTCGCATTGCTTAAAAACCGGTTGCACATATTGCAATCTAAGGAACTGTTCACTATTAGTTATTTACTTGGTGTCTACTAGTCAGACAACACTTTTTGACTGACGGAAATGGATTAATTGCATTATTTAAGGGGTCTGTATTCAGTTATCCCCTTTAACCATAGACTTTACACCATATTTAAGATCAAGGGTTCCATTCCGATGCTTGATTTGAACTCCGTGTGGATTCTAGAGTGGCTCTTTATACTTCTTAACCATTCGGTTGAAAAAAGAATCAGAAAAAAATCAACAGTTTATGAGTTTTCAAGTCGACAATGAAGAATTTTCGAGGCGCAAAATGCACAAAAGGCGCAAATTTGTGCAAAATTATTTTTATCATGTCTTTTTGCATCGTAAATATCTCAAACACACATTAACTTAAAAATCTGGCAAAAATAGGCACGATAGTCCTTTTCATAACCAACACAACGCTGATAAAGTTTTGCATATCCGAGCTCTAATAACGTAGCTATCACCGAAATAAAGTGCCCGGATACTAAATGATCATAGCCTTACCATACATCCAAACTTTTGACTTTTCTTTCAGACATTTCCAGATTTTTAAGTAGAACATGATTTTTTTACAAAACAAACTAGATTCAAAATTTTCGTAGGGAAATGGAAGGAAAGGATTCGAATCAGTAAAAGTAAGGAATTGTACGAAGATGGTTGTAAAACAAGAAATTCAGCATATAATGTAGTACTGCCATGACAATCACAATGGTCTCAGGCAATTGATGATGTATAGTGTCGTTGCCATAATATTTTTTTTCACCTCACTTTCAACTTAAACGCAGAGCATTACTCGCGCACGTTCTCCGCCATCAAAAGTAGATTTACACACATCATTCAAAATTGTTTTCGGAATGTTTCATTCACAGAAGTATTGGTTGAGAATCTTTCGAGTCGATTAAAAACACACCAATACTGTTAATAAATCCAATTTTCAATTATCACCATGATTACCACTATGATTTCTGATGCTCATATTAGAATGATCTAAGGGTGCATTGGTTAGCTTTTTTTAAATTAAATTAAATTAATAAATAATCATATTTTCTTTAAGCATAACTTCATGTTACGTATAGAATGTATGATAATACCATAAAGTAATGAGCATCTGCACTATTGCGATCTAACGATAAAAAAAAGGAAAAAAAAAGAAAAGGTCATCACCTGTGGAGTTCGACATCCAGACTTTTTTTCAAAATCTTCCAGACTTTTCTGAAAAACAACTGGCATTTCTGAGCATGGCCGTAGTCATGGCGAGAAGATTTTGTATTAAATCCCCCTCATGAGGTTAAAAAAAGCCAAGCGAAATGTTCTTCTCTAAACTAAAAATTCTAAATTCTTAATCAAACTTTGATAAACGACTTAAATTATTCAAGTGTAATAAGCTCGACTCAGAACTAAAGCCAAAACCTCGAAATCTTATTCCAGGTCCGTAATTCTACTACAGTTTTTCAACAAAATTCTCTTTTATTGATAGAAATTGAGTCCCGAATATCGAATTTGAATAAGATAGGACTTAGCTTTCCAGATTACCTAGATGTCACCTGATTTTGTTCATCTTTTTGTAAAATCAAACAGAAATTTGAATTCATTCATTAAAAATACATTTCTAAAAAATTAAGACGAAAATTGTTCAAAAAATTTGGGACGCAAAATACGTAAAGTATTTTGCGTCCCAAATTTTTTGGACAATTTTCGTCTTAGTTTACATGAACGGTTTTTTAGAAATTTAAAATATAATTGAAAATTGATTGATGTGTTTTGATATTATAAAAAACTGGTTTAATTGCTTCTCTTCTAGTTTTTATTTAATAACTTTGATATCGGTGGATATTGGCGGATATTGGGGAAAATAATCCAAAATTTTACAGCCCCGATATAAGCGGAAAAAAATCTGGTAATCCAGTTTAGATTATCATTGGGAAATGAAACCTAATTCAAATCTGGCTTTACATTTAAAACCTCTACTAAACTTTTAATTCATATGCAGAATTAGAACTAGAGAAAGTTTCATGGTGATCCAGAATTGAAAAATCTAAATAGTTTCACCAATCGCTATTTTTATATAGATTTACAAATGGAATTTAAAATAAATAACTGAAGAAAGAATTCACATTAAAACATGAAAATTCAAAATTCAAATAAGAGATTTATAGTTGAGAGTTTTGATACAAATTTCGATTGTTGGTTGATTATTAAAAGAAATTATAATCTGAAACTTAAATAAAAAATTCGTAGTCAGATTCGGAATTCAGATTTTGAACTCAGATTCAAAAGGCAGGATTTAGAGCCAGCATTATAATAAAAAATTTAGATTCAGGTTCAGCTCGAAGTTAAGTTTTATAATTAAGATGATCATATCAATGTGAGATTTTAATTAAGGATTCATATTGCAGGAGATCGCAATTTCATAGTTTTAATTCTTGATTCAAAATTTATATTTAATATTTATTCAGAGTCAGTTTGGAAACACATTCTGATCTCAATATTGATCATTACCTAAAATCTGATCCTAAATTTTCTTCTTCCGGAACCTACTTCTGCCTAAAATCAGTCCTAAAATATTCATCCTAACAAAAAAAATATAAAGCTAATATAAACTTAGTATAAAGCATTTTTATGTCTTCTATTCATTTTTTTTATTTATAGAGGATTTTAACCAACTTGGTCATTCGTCATTTAAAATTATATAACTACTTCTTGTGATCCAACCTGGTACAATTTTGCATATGAAATTCTTAAAAAAAATAAAAACTATTTAAATCTACGCGTGTAAATAGGATTTTTGAATGTCCATAGATTAGAGCAAATCTTTTAAAAAATTGTAGAAATCAATTTCATCTAAACTTTCCCTTTAACTGGCAAGTGTAAGTTAACCAAAATCAATCAGTTATCGTCGATCTCTAAAGGCAAACAATCGTCAAGATGTTTCCATCAATAATAAATCAAGTGACTTATAAAACAAAACTTTCACGATCCTGTATATATAGCCCACTGAGGGGAAAACGCAAAAGGTTCGATAAAACGTCGAAACTTCCCGGAACAGCCGTCACTAACTAAGAAGATGTGCTCGAATGGGTTGAACTTTTCGGTCTTCTCCGGTCCGGGGCGAACAGCAATAAAAGAACTATCATAAAAAGCTAATGTTTGTGTTTTGGTTTCCTTTTAAACTTTACTCCTTTCGACCACGCTCGAATCGACAGTTCCTGTACAGTCGGATAGCGATAGCTCTGTGGAAAAGTTCCCGAGGGCTGGAGCGGCACATCGCCCTCCAGAATACGACCTCTTCGTCCAATTATTCCAACAACTATCACCGGAAGCCGAGCTGCAAGTACGAAAAGCGGGCTGTCGGAGTTAGCGAAAGTCAGGTTAGAATTTTTCAACAATGGATTGAAAAATTACTGTGATTTTTCTATATTTACAAAAAATAAAACATTTTTTCTATGTTCATTTTTTCCATCATTTCGACCAGGTATCGGTGGAATCCGACAAGGTGGTGGTAACGACGTGGCGATCGCAAAACAGCTTCCACCAGCGTCACGGAACGCAACTAACGCAGGTGTCACATTCGTCCAACAATGTGCTGAGGGCTCGACGGGGGGTTATCCGGATGCTGATTGTGGTGGTGCTGACGTTTGCCCTCTGCAATCTGCCGTTCCATGCCCGGAAGATGTGGCAGTATTGGTAAGTTTTTATCTCCGATTCAAACTGTAAGATACAATTAGGGGGAAGTGTTCCTATATGCGCATATTGGGTAATATGCGCATACAGCCGATTGACGATATGGCTGGAGATTCATCATATCTAATTAGTGCAGTTTGAGGGTAATACGCTTTTAACACATGGCATATAAAAATTAAATTATTGTATCAAGTCGAAAAAATTTAAAAATTCAAACAAGATTTTTGTCAGTTTTGTTATAATATATTGAACTTTAATTATTGTGCATACAGATTCTGTGAACAAAAATTTTAGTGGTTTTTCTTTCTTATTCATCTGGAAATCGGAAATTTAACAAATTGAAGCTTTTGGCAAAGTTGTAAATGATAAGATATTGGAATAAGAGACAGGTTCTGAATGCCCATATCATGGCAGGTTAAATGCCTGTATCAAGAAAAATAGATTAGTCTTATAAATTTTTTACTTTCTATCATTTAAACATGAAATCTACGCTCAAATCAAGATCTTACAGTGAAAAAAGAAGAACTTCCTACAGATCCGATAAAAATACAATATGGAAAAAATATTACCCTGAAATATGGCCATATGGCATACTTAACTATGTTTCCTGCAAAAGAACTAGTGATGTAAAAAATTTCACCAAAATTTCGGCCTTGACGTATGCTTAATATCCGTTTCTACCATTTTCAATTAAATAATAACAAAATATTGCAAGTGGTAATGAAATATAGCTAAAAACATAAATATGCGCATTTAGCCCGCCAGTTTCGGAAATCGGCTATTTTGACTTCTTTTATTATAAAATTATTTTCACAAAAACTGTAAGAGATTTTAACAGAAAAATTTCACTAACGTATATAAAACAGATGTCCGCTCATGTGCATATAGTTTTCAGACTCCTATCTTTTGGAGTATAGGAGAAAATGAGTGCTTTCCTTAATATGCGCATATAGCCTTCCTCTCCCCTAAGGTTGAATTATTCTTCATCCTCGGGTATAAGGCTGGGGCTCATGAAAACTCAACGTGTTACCACATTGAAACACTCCAAATGAACTTTTGACGGTCGCCATGTAGCTAGTTTTGACTGTATATAATATCTCGTGATTTATAGTGTAGAAAACTTTTTTAAGATCCAAGATCCAAGCATCAACAATATTTTTGGAAACAATTTTAGAAAGAATAGAATTTTTTTTCATTAAAAGTTATTCATTTGGCATTGTAAATATCCGAATTCACTGGACCAAATATTTCTACTTTGTATCTTTAAGTAACAAAACACTGTTTGGTTTAAATTTTCAGCAAAAACTTCATTATAAAATAGGGTAGAAAACTTGTGGCAAGCGAAAGACGAGAATCATCGTATTTAGTCTACAATGTGTTAAGCTAAAACACACAATTTATAAAAGTTTGAGCTAATACAAAAAATATGATGGTTCACCAGGGCCGGAACAATCCGAAAACATTCTTAGCAACAGCCATTCCATTCTGTGCCTTTCTTGCCCATGCACGGTCCAAGAGTTGGCTCTTAAGGGGATTATTTTCCAAATTTTCAAAAATCAGTGAATAAAAAGAAACGGAAATAACTGGCGAAAAACGTTTATTTTGAGAGATGAGACTTCAATATTTGCTGCACAGCACGCCCGTGTGAAGTACACATCCATGAGGGGTGTTTGAAATTTGAAATTTTGCTGAAAATAATAACAATATAAAAAACATAATAAATAAGGAAATTGATTTCTAAGACCATATTCAAACTCATAATCACCACACAAACTCAAAAAAAAATTAAATTTTTCTAATACGACTAAAAATAAATCAGAATCAAAGTATCAAATCAATATAATTTCCGGAAAGTGTTTGAAAAATTGTTCTTAATGATAACTCTTATTCTGAACTTTAAAAAAATCAATTATTTTCGAAACACAAGAAAACGAATGCGAATTAAAATTTGGAATAAAACCAGAATTTGAATCTTCGGGCATAACAATTTGTTCTTAGAAAAATTAAACATTTATTTAAATATAAGATTTAAAAAGAAATTTAACTCAAATTCTTACAACAACCCAGATCAGGTCAGAATCATGATTGAAAGTTATTCAGCAACCATATTAATTTCAATTTCTTTTCTTCATTTTCAATTATAGGGTTGATTGAAAAATTCTTCTGTAATATCATCAATGTGAAACAATATCCATTTTGAACTTTTTTTTTCAGGTGTTTTTTTTTATTTTACTAGTCTATGTGTACATGGTTAAATATTGTCTCAAATTATTTACATTTTTATCACTTCCTTGAATTTCATTCATAAACATTATATATCTTATAAAAATTTTCATTATTCAGAGAATTTATTCGAAACTAGTCGATGATTGTTGAATTGAATTTAAAAAAGAAGATAATTAATTTGATTTCAAGAGTACCAGTGATCAAAGTTAGAGATACAATCCTTTTTGAAATATATATATATTCTACCAGTAATCAAAGTAAAAGACTAGAAAAGTTAATTTTTGATTGAGTTTAGCAACTACAACATCATGCAAGGCGGTGCGAACGGAAGGAGGCGGGTTTTAGGGGTTTAATACCCCCAAAAACCCCCCCCATGAAGATTTTTTCCAAGTAAAATTTTCGAAGTAGTAAATAGAAATTACTTTATCTTAAAAGGTGTTAAAAAAGTGTTAACAAGTTAATTTTTCTAGCCTCCGGCGGAAATTAATCTTCAATCACCCTAGACTAGAGACGGTGTTCACGAGTTGAAACTAATTTTTAATTGTAAATTTAGATTAAAAATTTCAAATTCAATCAACCTTTTGCATTCAAATTCTAAACTTGACATACAGAAACCCTAACTCGCCTTTAAAAGAATTTTTTATTCTGAAGTGTAACCAAATTAATTCAGAAACCATCCATTTTAATTTCAAAATTAATCCATCGAATACTAATTTTATACATCAAAATCTAAAACCTAGTATCACCAAGTAAAATTTAAAGATTTAATGCAGGCTTCTAGACCAAGTTAAGGTTTCATAAGAGGCTTAAAGAGTCTTAAAATACCATCGATTTTACTTGGGATCCTTTACTTTATAAATATTCTTCATCAAACCAATTTCAGTCTCAATTTTATTTTGTGTTTGTTGTTCTTCTTAACGCTAAACAATACATTCAAAAACGTTTTGAAAAATTACAAAAGTCTACAAAATTAACATCCTTCGAGGTGCGAAGAATTTAAAAGCTAATTTTGACTGATTTGAGGGCCCTGGATCTAAATGAGCATTTTTCCTTTCAGTTTTTGTTTTTTTAAATAATTTTTGCAAATATTTCATAATCATTTAAAAACTTTATGCATTTTTTGACAAAACTTTGAAAATAGAAGAAAAAAATTATTAGCATCTTTCCTCTAGACTTCAAGAAATTTTGAGTTCAACGAAAAAAGTTATAGAGGTACTCAATTTGTGTACTTTTTCCCATTTTTTATGAAGTTTTAAACCAAATTGCATTTCGGATATTTTTTTTTTTGCAAATTTGAACAATTTTTTGAAAATAAATTCATTTTCTTACATTATTTAGTTATGTCAGAAATACTTGTAATGATATCTTTCCAATTTTTTATAAACTGTAGAATTTAACTTTTTTAGATCATGCATCATCATCTTTGAAATATTATTCCTTGATTGAATTAAATGAGTATAATAAACTAATTTAGAATCAGATTTTTTCTGTAACAGTAAAAGTGTTATTTCATCATATATCAATGATTGATTTCATTTAAAACTGATACATTTTTAAGCTTATAAACTTCATATCACCAAAACACAAGGTGATAGGAAAAATTTGACAAAAGATTCGAGTTCAGGACGAATAAATCTACCAAATCAATCATTAAATCATAGGCACCAAAATGCTGTTTCTTTAAGATATTTTTTTTTTTACTTATAATAAGACGAGTTTATTGAAAAAACCCTTCTTAATTATTAAAAAAAACTTCTCTTTTTCATCGTCATATTTCGTTTAAATTTTCAAATAAATTAACTGAATTTTAAAGTAAAACTATTTTAATGATATGAGATATTTTTCATAAGTTTGTCTTTGTTTTCTGAATGTTTGTTTTTTGAAAACATAACCATTACCTGCCTTTGAAACTGAATTTTTCTTAAGAAAAACAGAGTTTCTACCTTTTGTCTTTTTCAGGACCCAATATTCCAATTGATTATGACAAAGTATTCAGATCTTGAAATTTAAAACTTTAAAACCTTTTATTGAAAATTGATAAACGTTTCTCTAATGTTTATTTCATTAAGTCATGTGCTTTAATCGATTCTGATTTTTAATTTATCTTATCTATATTAACTTTAAAGTTAAATTTTAATGCACAACGTTAACTATATTTGGTTTGTCTTTGTGCTTTCAATTATAATATGTATATAATTGTATAATTGAACATGTTGTATTATAAATATAAAGTTATTATTTTTAATTCCAGAAAATGTTTACAGTTTAATTTTAATAATTGAACTAATTTTAATATAAAAAATATAATAGGTATAATAATAATAATATAATATAATATAAAAGGTTTTATCTTGGACTTTGATCACTAGCAGTCCTGAAATAAAATTAAATGTTTTCTTCTCTTTATCAAATAAAATTTAATTATCTACTATCGAAAAATTTCCCCTCAGCTTTATTCAATATTTTAAATTGCATTCTTTTTCTGCTGATTCGGAAATATTTATTTCAAATTCGAAAACTGAATCCTTAGAACTTATTTTCAAGCAAAATTCTAGTTCAGAACAAGGAACATCATTTTAAATAATTTATCAATGACTTACCAAAAATAGCATTGATTTGTAACATTCATTCTGATTCATTTTCAAAATGATGATTAATTTTATCAGTAACATTTATTATTTCTTTAGTTTGCTTTTATTCTGGCTTAATTTAAATTTCGAAACCCCCCCCCCCCCCCCTGGGAAGGGTCCTTTGCACGGGCCTGACTTCATGTATTTAGAATATAACATGTTAAATTCATCTTCACTGACAAAGTACAAGTTATGGAATGGATGATTCCTAAATACAAAACTGATCAAATAAGAACAGGGAGTTTTATTGTGAATATTGAAAATAAACATAGGAATTATTTATTAAGAATACAATGCACTTTAAACTTAGTAAAAATGCTAACCTAACTCGAATCGTTTTTCGAATGTTTCATAGATTATTTCAAAGATGATTTAAAATACTAAAAATTGGTGAGTCTCCATTAAATTTTCAAACGAGGTTAAAGTTTTAAATTTTTAGCCCAGAATATTTTGTCGCCGTCAATTGAAATATGAAGACCTGGAAAGGGAAACTTAGTTTTTCTTTTTCAAAATTTATTCATGTTTTCATTCAAGATGATGTTTCAGAACATAAAAATTCGGGTTCGAAAATCAAAGACAAACTTATTAAAGATATTTCCAAAAAAAATTTAAGTTTTACTTAAAAATTCGGGAGATTTAATTGAAAATTAAACAGAATGAATGAAATGAATTAAAATTTCAATTGATATTGAAATTAAAATTGAATGTTAATTCTATGTATCGGTTGAAATGAATTTTCTTTAGGAAAGAATATTTTTTTTGTTTCGATTATAGTCGTTTTACCATCTTAATGACTTAAAAACAGAGCTCATGATATGCCCATTCCCAGATTATGACAATGAAAATGTGTTACTTTTTATTCGATAATTTATTTATTTGTTTAATTTTGTGGCCTTGTGTAATTTATCAAAACCCTTTTGAAAGTGCAGTTGAGCGTTTAGATAAAAAAAAGGCTGAAATTGGGTTCTTTCATACCAGCATAAAATTTGTAATGATATAAACGATTTTTTTTTATAAGTGATTAACCATCAACGTAAACTTGTTTAGTGGAACATTCAAATTGGGTTTCAACTCGTGAACGTTATAAAATTTCGTAAAATGAAATGTCTCAGGCTCATCACTCCAGAGTGAAATTTTTAGACTAAATCTGCCGGAGGCGTGCCAATTTTCTGACATGTTTGCCTTCATTTATTTTCAAAACACCTTTTAAAATAAAGTAATTTTACATAACTACGGTAAACGAAGGTTGCAAAATTTCCCGGTTTTATTCGGGTTTGCCCGGTTTTATCCGGGTTTGTCCTGATATTGAAAATTAAATTTTGGGAAAGTCCGTTCAAATCAAACTGAAATATACAAAATGTGTAACACATTTTTTTATATTTATGCGTCTTAAACGAAATTTATAAGCAAGTTTCATACAAATAATCATAGAAAGTTTTAAGAAGCCCAAAATACGACTTAAAGTCAGCTGATAATTTTTTTCATGATTTTTGATGAGTGAGTCGAAGGCTTTAACCAAGTTTTCCGAATATTAAGCGGATTTTTGTCGACAACTTTAAAATCAAATGCCTGGATTTGTCCAGCTTGAATATGAGCTGAAAATTAACTGGCAACCTTACAGTGAATTCTATCTTGAACTGAAAATTTTACTTGAAAAAAAGGTCCATGGAGGGCCACCCCGTTTGCTCGACTTTACTGCATACTGCTGATCCCCTTCTCTTTAAATTTCATTCAACTAAATTTCAGCTTTTTATTTTGAACAAATTGAAATTAGAGAAGAATATTGAAAACTTTAAACGGATTTTCTCAATATACTTTTTTTGATATTTTTTTTTCCTTCAACTTAGATATAAATACATCCTTTTATAAAACAATCTGGAAATCTTTAAGATTCACTGCAAAAAAAAAAATGTTGATGAAAAGATAGTTTTCGAAAACTGTAAATTTGGCAGTTTAAAAATTATCACATTAAGACCTCTTTTAAGAATCTTCCGATAAAAATAAAATAACACAAATGCAAAGACAAATACACACATTTTTGTGGAAGAAAATGTTAAAAAACTTCAAGTTATCTGCTAAACTTTCGCAAAAACGCAAAACTTTGACCAAAATTTTAATGGTTAGCATTTTGCATTAAAACGTTTGGAAATCCAAACATTTATTTGAGAGAAGTGTTGCTACGAATTTAAAACTTAAAATTTTATTATTTTGCTGAATCGTGATTCGAAAATATCGAATGATTATTAATTCTTGTTTCGATTCACCAATTTTAAAATAAAAACTCAATTCCTCAACAAAATTATTCATATCATATTATTTGGTATGAAGCATTTGGAACTTGATTTTATTTGTTTTATCTCGAATTTCAAGCACTCATACGAGGTTTTCAATTTTATAAGAACTGCATCGAAAGAAATAGCAACAAATTTGGAACGAATGATTTATTGGAAAATTTTACTTTTGCTTCATACACTCAATATTTCCAAACTTTTTGTATAATTTAAAATGAAATAAAAACATATAGAATAGAGGGTTCATTTTTGGTAGTTGATATTTCTTTTCAATAAAAAGTATCAATCAATTTCAATTGAAATAACGAAACTTTCGGATTCAGAATGGATGTTTAGCTAGATTTCTTCTTAAAATTTTAACTATTGTTGCGTGGATGACCTGCAATATCGACGATATAATTGGTGAGCATATCAATTCAGCCGTGTTGGTCAAAAATTAGAAAAATGTCTTCGGAATGTTCAACTTGAGTGATTGCCTCGTGACCAAAAAATGGTCCAGTGATGACGAAATAGTTTTATCCCCGTAGTTATTTCACCTGGGAAAAAATCAAGTTTTTGGAGGATATATTTTTTTAATCTTGTCTGGGAAATTTTTTCCAGATTCGATTTTTTATCAGGTTTTGTTCATTACCTTTAATTTAAGAAGCAGTATTTTTAATATTAATTGAAAATTGAATAGATATGAATGTATGAAAGGTACATATATGATCAGGAAACTCGAATTCAACACTGTAAGAACCTCACCAAAAGTTATTTGGTAAAAATTGGTCCAGCGAATCGCAAGTTAGAGCTGTTTTAGAAAAACGGACGGACCTTTTTTCAGCGAAAGTTTTAGACTTAAAGGTAACATGAATAAAAGAAATTTTTTGTTCCTTGTACACACCAAATTACCCCTTCAGGTATACTTAGGATACCAGATTGCCGGATTTGCCCAAATATTTAATACACAATTTGGGAACAGTCCGTCTCGCAAGTTTCACAGTAATAATCATGAAAGGCTTTTTGGAAGCTAAAAATACCATTTAAAATATATTGATAATTTTTTTTCAATTCTTTTCTTTATTTTTGTTGACTAAATTCTGGGTTTTGACCAATTTAGCCAGGACATTGCTCAGATTTTGGGTCGTAAATTTTGGAACCGAATGCCTGGATTTTGCAAGATTTTAAATAAAATTGCCCGGATTTGTCCGACCCGGATACGTTCTAAATCTGGCAACTTTAAGGTATACCCCTAAATGTAGTCAATAAGCATATATGTTATGATGTTCCATAATAAACCTGTGGTTTTAAAAGAGCCTGCTTTTTCTGTTGATAAACCAATGTCAAAAATAATACTTTTCGACACTGCTTTGATTTTGGGAGAAAAAACAACAATCTGTTTTTCAGGTTGAAAAACTTGAGCAGCGGTGTTTAAACTCGCCTCGGAAAGAATCATTCGGCTGATTTTTTCCGAGTTTAACTTGTTGTGTGCACAGAGATGCCAATGTGCCTGATTTTTCAGGCGTTGCCTGATTTTTCGAGGCTCTGCCTGACAACCTGATAAGCCATTGATTTTCCCAGATTTTTGAAAATGTGCCTGATTTTGCCTGATTTTTGCGAATGTCATGAAAAATGGGTAGTAAGGAACTGGGTAGGTACCATAGCTGAAGTGAAAAAGTGAAAATGTGGCTGAATCAAAGCAATCATAAGATTCCCGTTAATTGTTATTGAAAAAAGAATTGAAGGGATTGCTTTGATGCAGCAGAATTATTCAACAAAGTAGGCTCACAACACATATTGGAGTGAAAATGTGGAGCAATGACCAAAAAAAAAACACTTTGAGCGAAATTTCCGTTACTTTTACGTAGCCTGATTTTGCCTGATTTTTATTTCGCAAGTTCCCTGATTTTTGAAAATAAATGTTGGCAACCCTGTGTGTGCAGATTGATTTTATCTTCGTTCCAATCATGACGTGATTGCACACAAAACGAAGAGAACAGTTCCGAGTTGATGTTTTCCCCTCCTCGCAGGAATAAAATCACACCAATGAAACAACAGAACGAAGCTTACCGTACACGAATGCTCACGAGCGATCGTTGCCCGACGGACCGAGTTAACATTCCTCGCACCCTTCTCTCGCTCGTTTCCCGTTCCCTTGTATCTATCACTTTTAGCCACGCCCCCATGCGTTGTCCGATTGATGTGTTCGGCTGCCGAACGAAAACGATTTTTTCTTTAATTCGCTGAACTGTTCGTTTGCTTCGCTGATGTTTCTCCCCCGATTGCTGTTTACTCCTGCCGAGTTTACCCGAAGCTTACTTCCTGATGCTTTCCGAGTTGAACTTTAGATAGCATCATTGCAGATTGAGTTTAACGAAATAAAATCGTTCTGCAAAGAAGGGCAAAGTGCGAGTATGTAGACTCGCGATTTTAACATCTCTGAACTTGAGTACGAAGAGTCTTTTGTGGTATTGCTCAAAGTTGTGTATGAATCTCGTTGCAAAAATCGATTTTTTTATGCCGTATTTTGCCGTAGTTATCCAACTAAGCAAAATCATTTTTTTCAACTTGTTGCATGAAGAACTATTTCAGATATTTTTTATGTAACATATTTTGTTACATTGTTAAAAAAGAACGCTTCGAATATGTTTGTACTAAATAAAACGTAGGTAATCATTATTCACGATTAATTTAAAAAAAATACTCTGAAAATTCCGTCACGTTTGACTGGTTTTATCAGCAAAAAGTTCGTGGGCTCTCATTGATCATCTGACTAGAATAACTGAAAAAAATAAGGATTTTCCGCGAACCAATATAACGTGTAAATCACTGCACCATATAACTTTTTTGTCGCGAACAAGCCTGAATATGAACCATGTTTTGCTACATAAATCAACAAGAAAAATTCAAATCATTTTTTTTTTCACACGAAAGCGCTAAGCTTTAACAGGAATAACAACGTGTTTGAAACTTTGCATAAAACATAGGACTCGAAATAACTTTTCCCTGGCAAAATGTTGAACCGAGTGGAACGACCGATTTCCGGAGCAATAGCAGCTTCATCATCACAACAATACCAAAGCCAGGCGCCAACATTGTTGTACCAAATCTGATCAAACATTTCTAATCTCATATTCCTACAAAAACATTCACACATCAAACTTTCTTTCTTTTCATCCACACATTTATTGAATCCTCCAAGCCAAGCACCCATCCAGAATGGCACTCTTGAGTGGCTTGGAGTGAAACACTTCGAGCTTTTTAATATTTGTTTTTGCTTTATTTTTCTTGCTTTCGCTGTTTTTGACATGCAACAATCAACCATGTTGAATGAAAATCGGGTGCAGGGAAGCAGATTCGCGGAACTCCTGTTGTTGAAACAAGTTAAATTTTCTTGTTTCAAAAGATTGATTCAATTTTTACTTTCAACTCACCAATTATGAAAGTTTGTAAGCGGTGCAGAATTTAGGCAACATAAATTTAATTCTTCACCCTTCAATTAGAAAAATTACTGAGCAGTCAAAATTCGACACCTTTCCCCCAATCCAACTTTTTACGGTTGAAATTGTTCGGTTTCGTTACTTGCTCACTCACGGTGAAAAAAAAAGCTCGCGAAAAGTGGAAACATTTATTGAAAAAGCATTTCGTTCAGCACTTTTCGGCTGGTTGACTCCGGAAAAGTTCAACAGGATGAAAAAATAAAAATGAAAGCATTAACACGAGAGCATACAACAACGCCGAGTGTACCAACTTTTCTGTGTGTTCCTCCATTAAGTGAAGCAGATAAAAAACCACACTTCAATCCGACCGTTCGTTCGTTAAATTGAGCAACTTTGTTGAAAAGCAGCATCAATTTATTTAATTCTCATCAAAACAGTTGTCATGTGATTGACATTTGTTTTATTCGAAACAGAATTGATCAGGAAAGCAAGAACCTTGTTATGTTCTATTAAAGTTTTGATCAATAAATTGTTACTATTTTAATGTTTGATATAGGACAAATTTTTTCAAAGTGCTCAATCCTCTGTTCATTAAAAATTATAATGAATGCCAAAAACGAAAAAAAAACAGAAAAAGAATCATAACACATCTGCCATAAATAAACAAAATTGTAATTATGAAAAAATATCAAAAACTGACAAATAAAAGAAAAAAAACGACAAAAATGACAAAAAAATGACATACCTAATTAACAAAAAATAGAAGAATGAAAAAAGGACACAACTATCGATATAATGAAAAAACCAAGAATGACAAAAATATCAAAAACTGTAAATTTTAAAAATGAACAAAAATGACAAAAATTATAAAATTGACGAAAATGAAAAAAAATGACAAAAATGGCAAAAATGAAAAAAATTAAAAAAATGAAAAAAATGACAAAAATGACAAAAATGACAAAAAATGACAAAAATGACAAAAATGACAAAAATGACAAAAATGACAAAAATGACAAAAATGACAAAAATGACAAAAATGACAAAAATGACAAAAATGACAAAAATGACAAAAATGACAAAAATGACAAAAATGACAAAAATGACAAAAATGACAAAAATGACAAAAATGACAAAAATGACAAAAATGACAAAAATGACAAAAATGACAAAAATGACAAAAATGACAAAAATGACAAAAATGACAAAAATGACAAAAATGACAAAAATGACAAAAATGACAAAAATGACAAAAATGACAAAAATGACAAAAATGACAAAAATGACAAAAATGACAAAAATGACAAAAATGACAAAAATGACAAAAATGACAAAAATGACAAAAATGACAAAAATGACAAAAATGACAAAAATGACAAAAATGACAAAAATGACAAAAATGACAAAAATGACAAAAATGACAAAAATGACAAAAATGACAAAAATGACAAAAATGACAAAAATGACAAAAATGACAAAAATGACAAAAATGACAAAAATGACAAAAATGATAAAAATGATAAAAATGACAAAAATGACAAAAATGACAAAAATGACAAAAATGACAAAAATGACAAAAATGACAAAAATGACAAAAATGACAAAAATGACAAAAATGACAAAAATGACAAAAATGTCAAAAATGACAAAAATGACAAAAATGACAAAAATGACAAAAATGACAAAAATGACAAAAATGACAAAAATGACAAAAATGACAAAAATGACAAAAATGACAAAAATGACAAAAAATAAATTAGGCACTATATCTCCGTTCGTGAGCCCTTACTGTGTCTGTAACTATGTCCAATCGATTCTCCGGACATTTTTACAAAAGTAAAGTATATTTTCATAGATTTGGTTCATGTAGGAGTGAAGATATAGAATTTCTTCGCGGTTTATACGCCCCATTATTCCCCATTGTGCATTGGTTCAACACAGCAAATCTTCGAAACCCGTCTTTTCCACAAAATAAGAAGCATTTTTTATTGATTACATTAGACAATACTGAATAAATCTAAAGCTCTTAGCATTACTGTAAGATACCGATTCAGTTAAGCGTTCTTGGAGCATGTTCAACCAATGAATGAAAAAAATATTGTTTAAGTTGCTTCCAAATAATTATTTTATTTATATTTATTATTTATTAGACACCCTTTAACGACTGAGGTCATTCGGATCTGCCAAGTAATTAAAGATTATAGAGTTAAAAAGATTATTTTTTTCTCTGGAATTTAATTAAAACTCCTTTTACTATACACCACTTTTTTGGACTCAATTGTCCAAAGAATATGAAGATGGAAGTTCTCTTAAGTTTTCAAATGTTTTAACAAATTACCAAACAAACTAATTTTGATACAAATCACACAAAGGTTTATTTTACGCGGTTTAACCGCCGTATATATGTAGGACTTAAAATATTTTCTCTCAAATAACGTGTTAATTCGCGTGAACCATGAAAAATTACGATGAATTTGACATGAAACCGTATTAATAGAAGTCATGTAAGAAAATCTGTGCAAAATCTATTCGCGTTATGAAAAAAACCTTTGTGTACTTTCGATGACCAACATTGGCTAATGATATACGTTTAAGTTTGACTATACAATAATGTTTTTTTCACTAGTTTCTCAAATATTCCGTTTTTTCGTGAAATGTACGCTTTTTCTGAAAATATTTGACAAACTTAGTCTCTGGTGATTTGTGATTCTGGAAAAGAAAACTTTGAACGCTGTTGAAAACCCTTATAAGATTTTTCCGTGAAGACTAAAACATAAGGTCTTATGTTATTTTATTCATACAACCTTCTTCAAAGTGCAAAAGACCATAAGTATTCTATTCCAAGTTTTCTAGCTTTGGTACGCATAGTCTGGAGAAACTTAAATTTATGCGATCATAAATAAATGAAATTTTGAGGTGTAATTTGTTGAGCACATTGTTATTAATTTATCCACATCCATATAAAAAATGAAACTTTTCTATTATGATAAATTAAAGGGATGAACAAAAGTTATGTCAATCTTCGCCTCATTTGATACAATATAATATTTAAAAAGTTTCAAAATTTAAAAGTTATTATATTGAAAATTTCATCGTTGTTTGTTATTTCTGTAATAAAATTTCTGTAAGTAAACGATTGCAAAAGTTGTTTTATTATTTGAAAATTTTATGATTTAATCTACAAATCATATTTAATCGATTGTGTGACATTTAAAGGTGTTGGAAATCCGGAAACTTAAAACAAACAAGATCGGTAAATTTCATACGGAATGTAATTTCATGAATCTGAATTAGTTTTGATGATTCGTTTACCCCTAAATTGTTGAAAAAATGAAGAACCGACTTCATGTCTCCCATTTTGCTATTAAAATTAGAGCATCATAAAGTGCTAAAAAGTACTGTACCTAATTAAAACACAATGCAACAAAATTTACATGTTTTCCAGGTGCAAAGAATATAAGAGCTTATTTTGACTGATTTTGGGGCGCTGATTCAAGATATTCATTTAGTTTTTTTTTTTCTATCAGCTCTTGTTTTCTACATAACTTTGAAAAAATAAGTAAAAATTCGCTGAATAAATTTGTGCACTTTTTTGGCAAAACTATGGAGCATTCCGAAAATTTTAAAATAAAGTTTTAAGCTCAATGATCAACCTTCTCGAAGATCGCGTGTAATATTGGCTTAAAAACAAGAATTATGACGAAAATTCAAAGAACATTAAAACTAACTTTAACTTTTAATATTCTTAAACCTTAAGTCGAATCGTTTCACCGTCTTCAACAAAGTTGTTAAATGAATTAAAATCTTAAATTTGAAACGCTCAAATATGTCCTTTATTTTGTCAGAAATAGTTGTTTTCTTATCTGAAGGTTGCCAGACAGCCCGATTAAATTCGGGTTAGTCGGATATTTAGTATGGGAGAGTGGGGAATCATGTGCCACTTTTATACGTTGTTCCATAACTTCTTTATTATAAAAGATAAAATGAAAATAAAAAATGGTATGGTTTTCTACATTTTCAAGGTATCATAAAGTGTTTTTTTTAATTTTTTAATAAGTTATTTTCCCCAAATTCTGACTGATTTTGAAAAATGATGGGGAATCGTGGGCCACTTAATCCAAATTGACCAAATAACATGCAAAGTTTATGAGTTGACCCAAAATTGTGATTTCCTAATTAATTTCGTTATTTTAAAGTAATTTCAGATGATGAAATAAAAAGAGATCTGTGTATGATCGAATACATTCCAAAACCTGGCTCGCGAACGTTCTGGCAAAATTTCTTATATAGGATGGACAAAATATTTTTCATAACTCTTCATTTGGCATAAGAAATCTGTACAGATAAGAAAAACGTATTTTAAGTTCTGAATGTGTATAAAACATAAAAATATAGGTGGTTCAAGATGTGTGGCCCACGATTCCCCACAAACTATTATTTGCAAATTAGTTGCGTTTGTGTGACTTATTGATGTTTCATCAAAAATTCCTTTCCCATGTGAAAGATCATGACAAAACTAAGATCATAAGGGTATGAGCATATTTTTGTTATGAACTTTAGGTTCCCGATCGATGCAATTAGCGGGTGTTTTATTAATTATGTAAGAGAATTTTTATAACTTTTTAAGCTTTATAAATAAAAGAAACATATGATGCGTATTTAAGTCAACAACATATAGAAATATATGCTCACGCAAAGCGACAACGATGACAGTTGGTTTGAGATTTTTATCTCAACACACATTTGAGATATTAAAAGTGGCCCACGTTTCTCCATGGCCCACGATACCCCACTCTCCCCTATAAATTTGGGAAAAGGTCCGGTTGCCCGGATTTCATTCGAAAAGTTCGGTATTTGCCCGGTTTTATTCTCATTCTCAGTCTCAAATCAACAGATTGTGTTGTAGGTAATCATTTTATATTTATGCGTTCAAAAAGAATAATTTTGGGTAAGTTGCAAAAGATAATCATGAAAGGTTTTATGAAAACCAGTGTTCGGCACTAAAGCGCTTATCCGCTTACCGCCAATTAGCCCGTTAACTTTTTGTTGGCGGTTTAACTTTGCCGCTTAATTTTGATTGAGCAAGCGAATTCAAAAGCTCCGCTATTTTTTGATTCCGCTAACTCCCATATATTTGTTTCAAACTCACGTTACGTTGAGTTACGCATTATTACTGATAGTATAAGGTTGCCAGAAATTTTTCGGCACGTAACATGGCCGGGAAAATCCGGGCTATTTTTATCTGAAAACCTGCCAAAATCCGGGCATTTGGTTTAAAAAAATTTAACCCAAAAACCGGGAAATATCCTGGCAAATTTAGGCAAAGCCGAGAAGCTTTTTATCCAAAAATTAAAAGATTAAACGCCTTAAATAAATATATATTTCCATCGAAACACATCATCAGCAGATTCAAATTGTATTGGAGGCTTCCCAAAAACCGTTAAAAATTGTTTTGTTGATATTTGCTCAAGAAAAATCGTTTTCAGACGCAAACATCAGAGATTAAAATGACTCGATTTGAGTTTTTTGTATGATTTAGCCAATCAAGTGTTAAAAATTAGGGCTATTTTAAATGAAAACTGGGCATTCGGGTCGGACCAGGCATTTCCAAATTTAGTTTCAAATTTCCGTGCAAGACTGGGCGATCTGACAAGCTTAGTTACTTATGTTTGTATGGAAAAATTGTGTTTTGAAATACGTACATGAATTTTCTTTTAACTCTAGAACAGGGTGTTCGTGTTTGATGTTTGTACCAATTGGTAAATTTTATAAAGATTTCTTACTGCTGAACAACTTTATCGAAGACCGTAATTTAGTATCTAATCAGATAACGGAGTTTTAACCTGTTGAATGGAATTGAAGGTAGGTCAATCAAACTCAAAAAAACATGGATGAGTTTAGAACCAAAAGAAAAGTTTTTGAACCTTTGAGAAAATCAAAAATGGCCCCAAATCATCTCAGGTAACTTTGTTATCAAATAGTTCCTTAAGCCTTCATTCTTTTGTTTTTTGGTTGTTGTTGTTGAAAAGATGTGCATTTGGAAATACTCCTATCATTAGAGCAAGTTCAATGGTGTTGGGAAAAAGTTGTAGAAATTTTACCACTTTCTGCTGATGAATTTTAATTTAAAAATAAATTAACATGTGTTTTTTCAAGACTTCCGATGAGCAATTTCTAGGTTTCGACCAAATTGCCAGCATATTGTCCGGATTTTGGTCGACAATTTAGAATTCAACCCTGTATTTTCCAAGTTTTTAGATAAAAAGCCAGAATTTGTCTGGTACGGATACGTGCTGAAAAAAATCTTACAACCTTATATTTATCCTAAATTTGAAGAATTATTTTTTATAGCGGTGTATTTTTTAAATACAAAAATCAAGGCAAGTTATAAAGGATAAAAAATTAACTCAAAAACAGCTTTAGTTTTCATGTTTATTCACTTGTTTATGAGTTACATAAGATCGTTTTTACTGAAAACTCTTTATATTGCTCTAAATCTCAAATAGGAAAACGTAATTTTTGGTACAAAACGAAGTAAGATATAGTTGAAGAGTTTAAATATTTTTTTCCCGAAATCAATTGACATTGGCAACAATGTGGGATAATATAAATGGACACTGTAGGGTGAATTATTGAAAGGTTTCAAAACTAATAAATCAATTTTTTTTGAAAATTGCAATTTAATTTCGGAGCTATTCTTTTTTTCTAAAGTTGGCACTTCGTTCGAAATCCTGCAACCTGTAAATCTTTTTTTCGCTTAGAGTCAATTGTTTTAGTGAAATTATAAAAATAAAAGAATTTACCACTTAAATATTCTAAACAATGTCTTCCATTTAATATTATGACCTTTCTAGTATTGTAGCACGAAAAAATTCGTAAGCAAAAAATTTTTAAGCAAACCTGACTGGCTTTATTAAATAAAGATTTGTTTTTACCACTAAATACACCCACAACCCAGACTCTACTGCAATAGTGAGCTTTCTTGGAAGTGGAATTATCGGTATAAGATTCTCTGCCGGACCGGCATTAACAAGCTTTCTAATAACTGGCATTGTCCTCACAGCGCATCCTGATTGCATATGTCTGAAAGAAACCAAATAAAATATATCGCATATCCTATCACAAGACAAAGCAGGATGGATAATCAGCCGGCAAGGATATTGTCGAATGATGTTTTGAGCGCTGTGTAAGTATGTAAACGGGCATTAGAAAAAAGAAACGTTATTTGTTTCCAACCGACGACAAAAAAGCACCAGTCAAGATGAGCTGGGCGTGTGTATGTTAAACGGCCGGAAATAAAAAAAAACAGTTTCTAGTTCCCCATTCCTATTCTATTCTAATCCCTCTGACGCCAAAGACAAAGGGGAGGAAATAATACGCCGGGCAATACAGTTTGCAGTTTTTTGGTAATCGGCAGTGGCAGAAAGACTATGAAAATAACCCTTCGTTTGCTAACCAACTCAGATGGTGCACTGGGTAAAATATCGGACTGGCAAGCCGTTGCATTGCTTTCAATTCTCACTATTTATTTTTGTTTTGATGAATAATCCAATTGGATGAAAATCCCATAAAATGTTTTTCTTACTTCGCATGAATGTAGTGGTCATGCATCATTTTGCTTGGGAGCTTGAATCTCTTTACCAGAATTTAGTGCTTATCCAATCATCTAGTCTTTGGTACAGTACACTTTCCAGCGCATTTTCGACCCAGAGATGTGGGAGGGCATTGGATTTTTCAACCTCTTCTTTGGGTGTACTTAGCTACATCATATGATGAGTTCAATTTAAAGCGAAAGAGATATTTAGTATTCTTTTCTATACTGTGCAAAACGTTACTTTTTCATCTGATAAAAGTTATTTTTTTACCATGTGTTGAGCGAGGCTTATCAGGGATTTAAGAAAAAAAAGCAAAATATTTTTTGAGTACTAAGTTTAGTAGGGTTTCGCTTGAATGAAAAAAAAGGGCTATGATGCTATGTATTCGAAAAGGTGATCGTGATTATAAAAACGATATAGGCTCCTTTAAACCTGAAGGTACGAACCGTTTCAATTAAAGATTTACAAAAAAAATCGTGATATTGTAGATATGTTGAAAACAAATTCGAAACAGCTGATTGTGTGATTTGCTCACATCTATCAATAAAGTTTTCCCACACTACAACTCGATTTGAAACTTTCACTATTCATTCGGTTCTGCCTTCCTTTCCAGGTCAACCGACTACAAGGGCGACTCCAACTTCAACGCCCTTTTCACCCCGCTGACCTTCCTGGTGACCTACTTCAACTCGGGCGTCAACCCGCTGCTGTACGCCTTCCTGAGCCGGAACTTCCGGAAGGGCATGCGTGAACTGTTGCTCTGTTCCTTCAAGAAGAACAAAAACAAATCCCTCACTCAACGACTCCCACTACATGTAAGTACCAGAGTGAGACGATTAATCAGACATATCCCGAAGGCCCGTTCTTGTTTGTACCTTCCTACTGTTAGATTGTCCCTTTCGCTTTCACCACACTTCATCAGCCACTTTCTCGCGTTCCCTTTTTCGACTGTCTCTCTAGATACTACACTCGATCGTAGAATAGATGGAAGGACATAACTCAACTCAACCACCACCCATCTTCACCACCCACTAACACCACCCACGAAAAAAAACCACCCACCAACACCATCCCCCGCCTAATTTGCTGCATGATTTGGTTGGCTTTGCTACTTTCGGCTACTTCTGTTCAGCGGGACAAAATGTATCAACAACGTTTCAACAAATTGGCCCCACGACTGACTGGCAGCCGGATCAGCGCCCACGTTCATATTCCCATCCATTGGGAAAAACGAAAAGAAAAACTGACCCACAGGCCCCTAAAAGACACGCACAAAAGACCAAAACATTCTACTGGGGGAAGAAGTGAGCCAGTCAACGACGAAGACACGCTTTGATTGATGATTGGACGCATTGGACACATTGAAGGCCGACGTCCGACAGCCTCTAGATTCTTCTAGTTATCAAACGAGCCAAAATTGCTCCACAGAGTTCGATGCGAAAATTGGTTTAGTAAATATGGAACGTCGCTGAATTATGCATCAAATGGTGATGTGGGTCGGTCCCCGGAAAGACTAGGAACTTCCGGTTAGTGAACGCGTGGCGCGTGGCTTCTCGAGAACGACGCAAAATTAATAACACTCGTACCAGTTCGGAGTAAATATTGGAACATGATAACGATGTGACTTTTCTATGGAAAATTTGTTGAGAAGCGTTTTTATGATCACTTTCTTTGTGGATAGTGGTACTTTGCATGAAACTTCAAAAAATAAATAAATACGAAATCAAAATAATAATGCAAAAAATATTGCATAAAATAAGAATAAGAAAACTAAAAAAAACAGCAAAAAAATCATTTAACGAAACATGTTGATTATAAAAAAAATACTCACAAAATGAAAAAAAAAAGATCACAATATACATATATTTGAAGAAATAATCAAAAACGAATATGAATAAGTAACAAACACCACCAAAGGTTTTCAGAATAATTCTAAAACAATTAAAATATTCCACCATGAAAGGAACTCACGTCACAAATGCTATCATCAAAGTTCTTTTCCAGCAATTCTTGCGCGTTCGTTTCCCTTACGGTCATTTCTCGGTTCCAATCAAATGAACGAACGCACAATTGGCATCGAATCATCGGCGCTTTGATCTTCGGACAAATAAATTAGCTTTTTTTTTATCTGTAGAACGGTTTTTTGCACCTCTATTCATTTTCATTGCTTCTAGTTTTACCGAAAATTCTTTTTATTCTTGACTTATCATTCTATTGACCTTGCTTTCTTAAAAGAGATTCTCTTTCAGTGTTTGTATCACCTTATTGTTGAATTGAGAAAAAAAAAAATTCGAGCATTGAAACGCATTTTCTGTTTCTATATTCATATTGGTTGGAATGAATTGAAATAATCACATGTTATCTTAGCTTATATCCACCTTAAAAAATAAATTCAGTAATTAATAAATTCAAAATATTCATGGTAAAGCTAGCTTCAATTAGAATTGGAACAAACTTTGCTCATATTGTAGCGCTGCTGGTGGACGGATTCGGAAGTTCTTGGCGCCCACGTGTGTGGAGTTTTATCAGGTTCACGTATGTATTTTCGACATTCCGCAAGTCGACTGTACTTTGTAAACCATCAACATGGAACAGTTATTAAGATAATTCATTACACAGTGGTCCAGAAATTAAATTTAGCGGAAAACAATTTTTACATCTTTCTCTTAAGTTTGATACATTCTATGTCCTGGACAAACTTTTAAAACAACCACAGATGGTCATTCTGAATTAATTAATTTAAGGATGGTTCATGAAGTTTTTGAGATATGAAAATTATTTTGTAACTGTGATAAGATAGAGGCTTACATTGTTCTAGAATATTGTTGAACCTAATAAGTCATGAAATTTTGTTGAAGACATTAAACATCTGAATCAAAGCAATCGAAAGATTCCGTTAAATTCAACCACGGTAAATGAAATGTTCATATACCAGTATTTCGATAGCAACTTTCGATTAATCAATCGAAAACTGAAGAAGGTAGTAAGTTGCTATCGAAATACTGGTATATGAACTTTTCATTTACCGTGGATGAATTAAAAGGAATCTTTCGATTGCTTTGATTCAGTTGAATCATTCAACCAAGTAGGCTCATACCACAACAGACATTAAACATTTATCTCCTGAAGTAAAAGTTTTATAGCAATTTGTTCTCATAAGGCTAGAGTGGTCCTACAAAAAACAGTTTTATGGTTATATCTTTTCGGGGTGATATTTAATCAAAAATATTTGTTGAGCAAGATTTCAGACAATCATCATGCGCATCTTTTTTGGAAAACGGATTACCAAAATTTGTTTCTGTTTTGAAAATATCAGGCAATTTGTGTTGACAATGACTCTCTTTGTGCTACAATAACTTCAAATGGAACCAGTCGAAAATTGTATCGTTGATTGCATTTAGAAGTTCATATTACAGTCTACATTACAGGTATGTTTTTTTGTTAAAAGCGCTTAATCGTTGTTTGAATTTAAGTAATGATTGCTAAAATCTCTAGAAAAAAAGTGAAAATTTGTATATGTGTTCTTCAGAAAGTCAGAAACTACTGGACCGATTTTTGTGAAATTTTGCATTAAGTAGTTTTTCTAATAACCAATTGTTCCAGTGATGTTTTGAGTCCCTTCTATTCAGGGAAGGGA
This sequence comes from Uranotaenia lowii, assembly GCF_029784155.1. NCBI lineage: Eukaryota > Metazoa > Arthropoda > Insecta > Diptera > Culicidae > Uranotaenia > Uranotaenia lowii. Next base: position 134,711,953 of record NC_073692.1, read on the forward strand.
GGGCTCCCATAACCATATGAAAAAAAAATGCCATAAAACTTTTACTTCAGGAGATAGATGTTTAATGTCTTGGACAAAGTTTCATGAATTATAAGGTTCTACAGTAATTTAGAACAATGTAAGCCTGTATCTAATCACAGTTGGAGTATAATTTTCATATCTCAGAAACTTCATGAACCACCCTAAAATTATTTCATTCAAAATGACCGTCTGTGGTTGTTGTAAAAGTTTGTTCAAAGCATGAAATGCATCAAACTTAAGAGAAAGATGCAAAAATTTGTTTCCCGCTAAATTTTATTTCTGACCCTCTGTGCATTGTGGTCTGCACCTTGGCTAGCTCATCAGCTGTAATGATGGACGATGAAACCAATGTCAAGGCTGTCTTCGGGAAAATCCCAGGTCAAAAACTTTAATTGGAAACGGCTGTTTTGCAAAAAAAAAATGGGAAGAAATTTTATGATTCGGCAGCTGTGGCAAAAATTGAAAGTTTTCGTTACAAAAAAGACAATGACGTTGGAACTATACCAAAAAGAGTGTCTTTAAAAAAGATTTTTGCCGTTCGCTCGATCCCACGACCACCCCGTAATGTTTTGCACAGATTTGGCAAGGTGTCATTACAGCAAAGTCGTTAAAGAAAGGTATGCAGAGAAAGATGTCCAGTTTGTTCCGAAAAACCTTAATCCACTCGACCGCATATTACGAGTTTAAGACTCTTTAAGTGAAGTGGTGCTATTTGTGGCCAAAAGAAGTGCAATCATGACTTGAGTGTGAGCTTGTTTAATATTGGTATGGCCCTTGCACCCTAGGACTAATATAGCAATAACGTCGACTAAGTGTTTAATGCATGCATAACTCGCTCGCACTGTGATAACTTGTTCACGGAATCGTCGCTTCAACCGCTTAGCCAAATGCCTGGAATCTCTAAGGCAAGATCGAGCTTTGACGGTTGGTCTGTGTCACTCATGCGAGCCTGGGCTTACTTTGCTACTCAGCAACTTCAGTACTAGTTGCACTAAGGTTCGTGCATCCTCTGAGTATACTTCTGATGACGATTGTCACCCGCTTAAACTTCACCAACTTCTCCGGCAGCACGACAGTTGGCACAATTGTCCAGGGAACCTTTTTCGAACAGGTATTTTAACGGGGTAAACTTCAGCCGGAAGTACGTAGAATTCAGTTCAAGAAATTTCGAAAAAAACCACCCGATTCGATCGTCGTCCAGCCCGGCGAACTGGTCCTACCGTAGAAAATCTAATCCAAAACCAAACAATTGACGTAGAGGCACTCGGTTGCGCCTCTTCGATAACCGTTCCTTTCGACCTGAGTTTATCTCGCTTGACCTACCTTTGACAAGTTTCGGCTGCAGAAGAAGGGACTCTGATAAGGGACTGATGCGGGTTCGAAAGTGACATTACTTGCAGTCTGCCACCTGTACGGAGGGGTTGCTAGGGGTTGTTTTGATCCGTTGAAAACGCCAATACTTGGTTGGCCCAATACGGCCCTCTGTGGGAGGGTTTTCCTCGTTGGACGACACATGTCGATACTTCAGCCCGGTCGGAATGTTTTCGGGACCCAGGAAACTGATGAAAATCTGGTGTGCAGCAATCCTGTCTCCTAGAGGTTTTTGTTTGTTCGTCGGCTGCCCTTCGAAATTCGCCACGTGGACGAAGCGCACCTAGCTTTTTCCCCTCTTTTTTCTTTGATAAACGTCAGCGTTTTTTTTTAAACCGGGCAACTTGAAGTTGTTTGGGCGTCGAAATTTTTTCTTGCGTCGATACACGCTCGTTTGAGAAACACTGGACAATCATGACGAGGAGTCTCAAGGCAAAGGGAAAGGTGGTCAAATACATCAATAAGATGAAGACCTGGTGGAATATGATAGCTAATACGATAGACGACGAGTGTGTGCCGCCATCTGAGTCGTTTTACAGGAAAAATTCTAGAATTCCATCAAAACCTTGACGGGAAATTTAATCCGTATTTTGTTTTTCTTAAAAGTAATAAGAAAGCGCTATATTTATATAAAAAAAAATCTTAAATTCAACAATAAATTACTGAAATACAGGCAATTGTTTTGTTTCGAATTCTATCTGGAACAAGCTGTCGTGACTGACCGGTTAGTCCTCCGTTGGAAACGCCCATCACAATAGTTTTTCTTTGATTTGACACAATCAAATCGTATCGAGAACGCCAAGAATTAGAGGTTCCAACCACATCCGTTTTTCTTCAGCTCTCTTTATTGACTGACATACATTTCTTTGAGTAATCTCTATTGGAATTCCAGCTCAGCTTTCCTAAGCTTTTTCGCTCTCGAATAAAAGTTTTGAACACTCTCATTGAAATCCTTTTTCTCGCGGAGCTATTCTCTGCGGGATACAGGGTGTGTCGGTATGCTATATATAACTTATTCTTTCTTTTTTAAATCATACTTCATTGCTCAGATCTATTCTCAATATTCTCTACACAAGCTTTAAGTGTTAAAAAACTATTGAAATAATCACATGTTAGCGAAATACTTTTGTTCATTTTTACTTACTCCAGCTTAATTCAAATTGACGAATTTTTGTGACCTGCAACGAGTTCATAGAACATTGTGTTTCAAGGAAAATACTATGCCAAGCAACATTTTTGTTTTTGGGGAATCTATCAGGGCGCTATGAATCTGAAGTATAAAATAGAAAAAAAATTAATTTTCTTTATAAACCGCCTTTGAGTGAAAAATGGCCCACCTACAGGAGGTTGTGAAAAGCAAAATAAAAATCTTCTATAGAAGAAGGTAGGCAACAAGAAAAGAAGGTAGGCTCAATAGCGACACGTTATTCAAACATACGAAAAAAATTGTGCCCATCATTTTTTTATCTCAGATTTTTTTATTTACCTGAGAAACCTGAAAAACCTTGAGGAACATTCGTGTTTCCTGGGAACGATGTAGCTGCTCCAGCTCCTCTTCTTGTAGGCGGCGCTTTTTCTTCTGGAAAATTTGGACTCGCTGCTTCTTTTGCTGTTGATGAATTCCGTTTCGAAGGGTGCTTCTTTGCCCTACTGCCGCCCGCGGGGCGTCCTCTCCGTCAATCACCTTCCTACACTCCTCGTCAAACCAGTCGTTCCGTCGTGTTCATTCCACATGTCTGGTGACGTTCTCCACAACGCTGTTGATGGCTGTCTTGATGGTATCCCAACTGTTACAGTCCTCGAGAGGGGCTTCGTCAAGTTCGCCCTCTGCCGGCAGCGCTGCCTTGAGCGATTGCGCGTAGTCTACTGCAACTTCTGATTGCTTCAGTCGTCCGGTATTTGACCGAAGCGGGCGACGGTTTCTAATGTTGTTACTACGGAGAGTTCTGGGCGCATCTTCACCATCAGCCGATAATGGTCTGACTCGATGTTGGCGCCTCGACGGGATCTAACGTCGATAATGTCCGAGGAGAGCCGGCTGTCTATCAAGACGTGGTCAATCTGTAATTGCGTTTAGTATGATGATCTCCAGGTGTACTTGTGTGGGAGGTGGTGCCAGAAAAAGGAACTACGTACGGCCATTCGTTTGGAGGCGGCGAAGTCTATAAGTCTGAGACCGTTTTCGTTGATGCGCTGAACCTTAAAATTGTTGATTTGAATCGACATGGTCTTTCCGACATTGATTTTGAGACCTACTGCCTTGGAGCTTTCGGTAAGGTCGTCGAGTTTGCTCTGCATGTCTTGTTGTGTTTGGGCGAGCAAAACAATATCGTCTGCCAGGTCAAGGTCGTTCAGTTGCTCCATGGTTGAAGGATTCCACGGCAATCCTCGGTTTGGTCTACAGTCAATCGATCCAGTCAAGATCTCATCCATTACGATGAGAAAAAGCAGCGGTGACAAAATACATCCTTGTCTCACTCCAGCAGTTACCGGGATTGGTTCGGACAAGACACCGTCGTGCAAGACCTTGCACGAAAATGCCTCGTACTGTTCTTCGATGAGATGGACTAGTTTCTCTGGGACCCCTCGTCGTCTAAGAGCAGCCCAGATGTTTTCGTGGTTCAATCGGTCAAATGCTTTTTCGAAATCAACGAACACCAGCAGAAGAGAGTCCTGGAATTCGTTCATTTGTTCCAGTATGATTCGTAGCGTTGTGATGTGGTCCACACATGATCGTCCGGATCGGAATCCAGCTTGTTGCCGTCGGAGTGTAGCGTCGATTTTCTCCTGGATCCTGTTCAGGATCACTTTGCAGAGTACTTTGAGGGTTGTACAGATCAAAGTTATGCCACGCCAGTTACCGCACTCTGTTAGGTCTCCTTTCTTTGGGACCTTTACGAGGATACCCTGCATCCAGTCGGCCGGGAATGTTGCAGTATCCCAAATGTCAGCGAAAAGACGGTGCAACATTTGTGCTGACAAGGCAGGGTCGGCTTTGAGCATTTCAGCAGGAATGCAATCGATTCCAGGCGCTTTGTTGGATTTCATGTCCTTGATTGCCGCTTCTATTTCATCCAGCGAGGGCGCTTCCGAGTTGACGCCATTAATGCGACTTACTGTGGGCGCCTCGAGCTGCGGGTTCTGTTGGCCATTGCTATTTGTAACTCGGAAAAGTTGATCAAAATGCTCAGTCCAACGCTTGAGCTGATCTGTTCGATCTGTCAGCAGCTGACCTGCTCGGTTTTTCAGCGGCATTCTTGCATTAGTCCTTGCACCACTAAGGCGGCGAGAAATATCATATAATAATCGGATATCTCCAATGGCGGCGGCTCTTTCTCCCTCTTCGGCTAGGGAGTTTGTCCAGGCTCTCTTGTCTCGTCTACAAGCTCGTTTAACTGCCTTTTCCAGCTCCGCATATCGTAAGCGGGCGGCTGCTTTGGCTGACCCGGTACATGCCTGCTCAATTCCGACTTTCGCCTTTCTCCGATCATCGATCATCCACCAGGTTTCATCCGACATCCATTCACTTCGTCTTCCACAAACTTTACCGAGAGTACCATGGCTCGTCGTGATAAAGGCATTGATTCCACACCACTGTTCTTCGACTGTTCCGTCTGTCGGCAACTCCGAGGCTCGGGATTCTAGCTGTTCAACGTATGCCCTTTTCACCTCTGGATTCTCCAACCGGCGGACGTCGTATCGACACCCGACTTTCTCCTCGCGCCGTTGGACACGCGCAACTCTCAGTCGTATCTCGCCAAGGACGAGGTGATGGTCAGATGCAATGTCTGCGCTTCGTTTGTTGCGGACATCAAGAAGGCTCCTTCTCCATTTTCGACTGATGCAGATGTGGTCAGTTTGATTTTCTGTTCGGCCATCTCGGGATACCCAAGTGACCTTATGTGCTGGTCGATGGGGGAAGAGCGATCCACCAATCACCATGTTGTTGTTGCCACAAAATTTTACAAACAGCTCTCCGTTTTCGCTCATCTGTCCTAGGCCATGGCGCCCCATGATGCGCTCAAAGTCCTGATTATCGGAGCCAATCTTTGCGTTGAAGTCGCCTAAGTGGATTTGAATGTCACCCTTCGGAATTCTCTCAACCACGCTGTTCAATTGACTGTAAAACTGCTCTTTCTCCTGCAAATCGGCAACGTCAGTTGGCGCATAACACTGGACCATTCTAAGGTTTCTAACCCGTGTTCTGAATCTGGCTACGATTATTCTTTCGTTTATCGGTTCCCATCTTATGAGGGCCGTATGGGCCTGCGGGCTTAACAGGAAACCAACTCCTCGTTCCCGAGTAGCATGTTCTCCTCGTATGCCAGAGTAAAGCAGTGCTTCCCCGGACTGTGTCTTGTGTTCCCCAGTGTTAGGCCAACGGACTTCGCTCAGTCCCTATATCGCTAGCTTGAGGCTGCTAGCTTCTCTAGCAAGTTGAGCCAGCTTTCCTGGCTGGGCAAGGGTCAAAACAATCCAATTCTAGTCCGCGTTTTCATGCTAAAGGTCGTTGCCAATTCGTTGCCAAGTTCCAATTCGGATATTTCTTCTCTCAGTTTCTGTAACAATACAAGATATCAGGAGCAGTAGGTTGTTAGCCTAAAGTCCCTATCCCGCGATGGGGCTGCCATCTTGGACTTAGCTGACGGGAGCCGCATTTCATAAATTCAGGCGCTTGCTGCAAGACAGACGCTGTTTGAGCCGCCCCTGACTTGGTGAACGCTCGGTTGTTGTTGCAAGCCGCCCCTGACCTGGGGAACAGACGCGTGCGGCCACCTTCTCAGTCTGCATGCGACCATTAAAATGATTCCATAACGGTTGAATCAGCGCCTGCACCTCTAGTCAAGTGTGTTCGTCACCACCCTGCGCTGCTGATCTCAATGCAGATTTCCGTTTTGAATTCCCGCTCAGAGAAACCGACATCTTTCTTTCATGATTTGAAAAACGCTGATTTCCAGGCTATTTCTCACGAGCTTGACTCTGTTGACTGGGAAGCTGAGCTTGATCGATCCGATCCCAATGCTGCAGCAGAAAAATTTACACACATCATAAATCACATAATCGATCTACATGTGCCGAAACGTCTTGCTGTCGAAAATGCTCGAGCGCCTTGGATTACCAAAGATTTGAAACGCATGAAAACTATGAAGCGCAAAGCTCTTCGAACCTACAACAGGCTCAAATCACCCTCCTCAAAGGATGAATTTCGTAAGCTGAATTCAGCGTTTAAAAAAGCCAGCGCCAAATGCTACCAGAATTACTTATCTCGATTGCAACGGAATTTTAAACAAAACCCTAAGTCTTTTTGGAAACACGTCAAAGACCAGCGGAAAGAGTCGGGATTACCAACTAACCTGTTTCTTGATGACGAGACGGCATCGTCGGACCACGATATATGCAATCTTTTTGCTAAAAAGTTTTCTAGCGTCTTCACTTCCGGATCTATTTCCCCAGAACAAATAGCTAGTGCAACTAGAAACGTTCCATCTTTGAATACTCTTTTAAACAACATCTCTTTTGGTGAAGACACTATTCTGAAGGCGACTGTAAAACTGAAAAATTCTGTTTCCCCGGGCCCCGATGGCATACCAGCTACTTTTTTGAAATGCTCCATGCCTCATCTAGTAATTCCTATCAAACGCATATTTGACGCATCGCTTGACAAAGCTATATTTCCGTCGTTGTGGAAGAATGCTTTTATGTTCCCGGTTTACAAAAAAGGCGAAAGAAGGGATATTCATAACTACAGAGGAATATCGGCTTTGTGTGCTGTAGCTAAATTGTTCGAACTCGTTATCTTCGACCCAATTTTCTCGTTTTGCAAGCAATATATTTGTAATGATCAACATGGATTTATGCCCAAGCGCTCTACGACTACGAACTTATTGACATTCACATCATTCGTGCAAAACAGTTTTGCTGCCGGTTCTCAAGTCGATGCCATTTATACTGATTTGTCGGCCGCTTTAAACAAAGTGAACCACGAAATAGCTATTGCGAAGCTGGAAAGGCTGGGAATTTGCGGGTCCTTATTAGATTGGTTTCGCAGTTACCTCATTGGACGCAAATTCTCTGTAAGATCTGGTAACTCATGTTCCAAACAATTCTCTGCCACATCAGGCGTGCCTCAAGGCAGCCATCTAGGCCCAGTAGTGTTCCTGATTTACTTCAATGACGTGCTTTTACTACTTGACGGTCCAAAACTCGCCTATGCAGATGATCTGAAGCTTTTCTACACTATAAAATGTTCTGGAGATACTGTACTTTTACAGCGACAGTTTGACAATTTTGCCAAATGGTGCGATGACAACTGCCTGCCATTAAACCGCAAAAAATGCTCGGTCATCACCTTTTCCCGTAAACGGCTTCCTGTAACTGCTGATTATTTCCTTGGAAACCAGATAATTGCTCGAGCAAAACAAGTAAATGATTTAGGTGTAATTCTTGACCAACAGTTGGACTTTAAGTCGCACACTAATTATGTAGTCGACAAAGCATCGAGAAGTTTGGGATTTATCTTTCGCGTGACTAAAGACTTCAAAGACATTTACTGCCTGAAAAGTCTCTATTGTAGCCTTGTCCGCTCAACTTTGGAGTATGCATCTGCTGTATGGAGTCCCTATTATCAGAATGGTGCTGATCGAATCGAGGCCATCCAAAGACGCTTTATACGTTACGCTTTGAGACGCTTGAATTGGCAAGATCCGTTCCGCCTTCCACGATACGAGAATCGTTGCTACCTCATATCTTTGGACACGCTCCAAGCCCGGCGAGCTACCATTCGAGCGTTATTTGTCTCCGATCTTCTGGCTTCGAATATAGACTGCCCCATGCTGCTGGAAACTATCAACCTGTGCGTACGACCTCCAGGACTAAGAAATCGGAACCTTCAGCTTCACATTCCTCTTCGCCAGAACAACTATGGAGCCAATAGTGCCCTGATCGGTATTACAAGGATATTCAACCGTTTTTCAGAGCTCTTCGACTTTGATACCTCCAGGAATACGTTTAAAAGAAGAATTCTAGCGATGTTAAGAACTGTGTAGTCTGTAGTTTATACTTTTTTGTTAATTTATATTAATGTTACTTTTAAGTCTAATCATTAGGATCAATACGTGATCCGTTGATATAAACCCAATAAATAAATATTTGATATTGAGAGTTTTTCTAATACATTTATTTAGTAACTTGAATCAAAAAGTTCGTAATTTTAAGGTATCGGATGGAAATTCCTCATTTTCGGGTTTTTAGGTCAATAAAACACCTCCAAATTTAAAATCAAATCAAAATGAACGGTATATGAGAGAGTTCAGAGGAATTTCTAGTTAAGAAAAGTATTCTAAGCTAAGGTTAGCTATCCTAAAACTTTAAATGCATTCAGATTTTGTATATATTTTCAAAATATTGACCACAATCTTAAAACATTTTATAAAACATATTTGTATAACATAGCTTGATCATTAACGTTATAATTAAAATTAAGAATAGAATGATGATATGAAATTTACTTTGCCAGTTCGTTTTTTCTTCAGTTCATCAAATTTTTGTCGGTCTTTTTACGATTTGGAATTTTTGGTCATGAATGAAATTCGTATTGAAATTGTCAGGTATTTTGTCTGATGAAGCGTTTAGAATCGGGATTGGTATTTTTATTATATGCACTTGATCAAAAATATTGATTAAGATACTTCTATTTCGTATTTTGCATTCTAACTTATGAAGGATTTAAACTTAAAAAATTCGTACTCGTACTTCGTTCTCTCTGTATCAACAAAAGTGTGTGTGGAGAAAGAAGCTCTTAATTTTTTTTCGTCATATAACATAGTTTCAACAGCGCACTTGTATAAAAGGTAAGTTTGTAAATATTTCATCCGTATTTTTTAATAATGTTACAAAATATGGTTTCCTCTGCTTTTTCGATCAAAATTTTCTAACAATTGTTTCATCCTTAGAATCCTTACCCTCTTTTTGTACTCCGTTTGTAGCGTAGAAAAGTAGATGCAGCCAGAGTATTTCTCATTGAACGCGTTTTTTGAAATTGTTTTCTTTTTCGATATTTGTTTCTTTTTCTGTCGTTTTTTGCCAAAATTGTAATGGCCATCGCTGCTTGGTGGGGGTCACGCCATTCTGCCGGAATGAATACTCCCATAAAAACTGCCACATCCCATCCATCCATCCATCCATCGATCCATCTCATGAAACCGTCCAAAAAACCACCCCCTTTTTGAAACTTCCGTAGAACCATTCCTTACGGACCGATTCGACCCATGTAGGATTTCCCCAATGATGCTACGACCTGATCTCGTGCGGCCGGTGCTGCTCCGGCCTCTGGAACGCGTGGGTGGATGCATGGCAGGGTGCTTCCGGTCCCGGTCAGCCGATCCACTCGACCGACAGCAGCCTCCTCAGCAATCAGAAGCCGAGACATTCTCTCAAACTCGATCACCTCCAACACGAACACAAACACCGACATCGATCTTTTCGAACAGCCGGAACAGCAGCAGCCGAGCGAATCACCGAGCATTCCGACGATGACGACGACGACGACAATGACGACAACTTTGATAGCAGCGTCGGTTCCCGAAGAGATGCCGTCAATGGATCTACGAGGAAGAAGCCTCGAAGACAGCAACAGCAACTCTTCGAAGACTCCTTTGTCGATCAGCCGATCATTATCGAAGCCGTCCTCTCGAATGGCCTCGATGATGGCGAAAGCCAGCAGCCGGTTTCGACGGCGGATTCCGATGGCTTTCGTTCGGAAGAATCCCAACACCAAGCGAGATTGTCCAAGGGATCGTCTTAGTGAGGTTGATCACGACGACGACGACGACGATGAAGATGAGGACGATGACGAAACAACGACCTTCACCAACACCTGTGATGAGTTCGCTTCGACGGCTACGGCTGTCACTTTTGCTCCTTCGACGGTTTATTTTGTCGAAGGAGATGAGGCGGATCATCCATTGTAAGGTGCTCTGTTGATTCATGCTATACGTAACGTTCTATCACAAGCTGGAACTTGAACTCAATTATCAAACGAACTTAATATGATGGGTGATTGATTATTTTTAGTGATTCTAACAATCGGAGCCAAAACAAAAAACTAACTTTAACATAAGAAAAAAATCTACCTATTATTTATTTCAGCACAATAAGCACAGAGAACAGACGTACGAGCTAGCCCCGAAACATGTGTAAAATTGCCAACGATCGTTTTGAATCAATTTTTGTTTTTTGGATGGGCCACCAGATGTCTCCGAAAACACCAAAGCAAACTGTCAAAACCAAACTGAGGAATTTTTTTTTCAGTTTTGAACAAGTCGTATGAACTGTTTGGCATGTTTTAAGAAAATTGCTGTATAAGTTCCATAACACTTTCGTTCAGTTGCATAAAGGAAAAATATGTTAAAAATCAATCAATATTTCCTTCAAGCTAGAAGTGCTAAATTTTGGACAATGGGATGCAAAAGTGATACTTGAGAGTAACCCGCATAAAACCCGTTCTGTTGGGTAAGACTGGTCCTCAGGAATGTTCCAAATTGACTGGATACATACAATTCGTCCTTTGACGATAACCGTTCTACAAGGGAAAAATTTAATTGAAAAACTGTTGTTTATTTTAACTGCTTTAGTAGTGCATAAATAAAGGAATGAATAAAAGTATATCACCAGTACTTTTTGTACGATCTTTACTTATTGACGTTTTTCGGTGAGTGAAACATTTTCTTTTAAATCTTTAAATGTACGTAACGTTTCAGGCTACTCTGGGGGACATCTGATGATGGGTGAAGAAAAGTTACTCGAAACGTTACGTAAATATAAAACAGTTCTTTCACTCACCGGAAATAGTCAACAAGTAAAAACTGTATAAAATAAAGGAAGCGAAATTCTGTCCATTCAAAAGTAAAATCCAGCAATAAATTCATATGAGATTACGCCTTCTCGAAAACTGGGCGAAAATTTGATTTGTAACTTTTGAACGGCGTAATAGATGCCACTGTTTCCAGTAAGTTTTCAACGTATTTTTTTAATTCCCAGCATTTGAAATTCGACACACTTTCATAAACAGTTTTTTGTTCGAGCTTGTGCGTCTGTTCTCTGTGCTATAAGATTTCTACCAACAGCAACATTAAGCTATTTTATTCTTAACAAATTTAAATGAATATTTCTTGTAGCATCAACCACTTGAAACGTCTTGTCGCGATCAGTCAAGTTCTTTGAAAAAACTTGTGTAGCAATTAGTAAAATTTATGTTCGAAAGCTTTCAATATTCTGACTACGAGTCAGTTTTTTTCGGCAATTTTGCATTTCACAGCTCATTTTCATTTTCGATTAGTTGATTAACTCTTCCACAATGTTTGCACGTGATGGATCTTAAATTATTGTTTGAAGATATCAGACATTATGGTTATTTGAAGTCAATATAACGAAATTTATACAGTTATTTTTTTTTTTGCCTATTTGTAATAATATGCGTTTTCTGAGAAGGCATATGAAAAAAAAAATTATATTGGCCCCTCGTTGTAAATTGCCCCGATGGCTTAATCCGGCCTTAGTTTTCACCAATTTTATGTAGAGCCCCACCGTTTTAGTTAAGATAAAAAAATTATGTTTATCATTTGGTGGTGTTTAAACTTGGTTCAGTAAATTTTATTAAATTTTCCAAACATTTTTAAGTTGAGTTAAAATTTTATTGATTTTTTACAGTACCCCCTTTTGCGAATTTTAAGGGGACTTTAAATATAATAGAATATAACAATGAATAGTTAATGTCCACATTTGCTTGAGCACCAAATTGGACAAAAATCGCTTGAAAATGATTCAATGGTTTAAACTTCATATTGATTTTATTTACATGGAAACTCCTAATTTTAAAGGCGAGAGAGGTTCAGTTAAATAAATTATCATGTTTTGTCAGAACTTTCATAGATCTCAGTTTTAATTAATATAACTTTAAAATTGCTCAAGGCCTGAAAAATTGTATATTGCCTTTGTATGGGATCTCCCGGTTTAATGAAAAAGAAGGTCAGGTTTTTTGTACAAACACATAATTACTTGCGAGGCGATAATGTTAAGTACACATTTAGTTCCGGAAGAAGTTTTGAACAACTTAAAAGTTTAAAAAGTAGTTTTTCCGATTTTTTGTACTGCACGTAAAAGCAGGCGTTCTGCATAACATTGATCAGCATTTCGGGCTTTAGGGCGACTATTTCAGCTCGTATATTCACCATTTAAATGAAATTTTAAGAAATTTCTTTGCCCAGCAAACATAAAATTGCATTAGAAATGATCGGTCAAATCGTTAACAATGTAAATGGGAATCAAATTTCCAACCAAACAAGCAAACGTTGGTAAAAATAGTTACTTAAAGTCGATATAAATCGGATATGATATACAGTCCACCATGTTTGAAGATTTCGGTAGTGAATATTGAATAGGGCGAATGCGCCAAATGTTAACAAACGAAGTTATCAGCTGGTTGTTAAAATACGTTCGAAGACCTACATTTTGAGTGTACAACAGAGTGTCCATTTCCCGGCCGTTTTCCCATTCCCGGGAATCGGGAAATCTGAGGGCCTGTTTCCCGGGAATTCCCGGGATCCCGGGAAATTTTCAAAAACATGTAAAATATATGCACTTCGATTCAAAACTGTAGTGCATACAAGCCCATAATTCGTTCAAATGTACGCTTCATTATGTTTTTCAACTTATTTTTAATCAAATAACTCAAACTGTTATCAACAATGATAAATTGAAAACAGTTAAACGAACTATAAAATAGCCTGAATAAGTCAAATGAAGAATTCATTCATGCAATTAGGAGTTATTTAAAAAAAATATTTTTTTATTTGTATGATTTATATTTGCTTTTTAAATGAAGAAGACAATGTGTTCTTCCTTTTTAAGTTTTGAAATTCGTCTGGCTTTCAAAGCCAGAGGAAAACAAGTGCTTAAATGTTACTTTCGAGAAAACACAATCTGCCTACCTGCTGCGCGATTTTTCATATATGTATTTTTCGAAGTTTTGTTGGTTTTCGTTCAATGAAAATGGTGTGAAAATACATATTATTTTTTTAAATTATCTATTTGAAAAAAAAAATGCACCAAATGGTTCCAAAATGTCTACTGCTACAGGAATCGGCATATTCTCAATGAGTTTTGTATGACTACATTTTCAAAAGATCAAAAAGAATAGTTCCGAAGGCTATCAGGCTTTTCCAGAGAAATAATTTTATACATGTCGGGAATTCCCGGGAATGAAACTATGATTCCCGGGAATCGGGAATTCCCGAATTTTTCAAATTCCCGGGAATTCCCGACCGGGAAATCCCGGGACGGACACTCTATGTACAACGTTAACCGAAGACTGTTTCGTTTTCGAGAAATAAAAAAAAAAAAAACAAAATAAAATTTTTGCTGGGAGCTTATGGAGATGTCAAACTTTGAACGCGTGTTTCTCGAAACCGTGATGTTGGCGCATTCGCCGTATTCAAAATTCGATACCGATTTGTTCTCCAGCGCAGGATTCAAGTGAGAAAACAACCATTTTCTACTCTCTGCGATAAGCAGTGCAGATTGCTGAAAATCGAATGGTGCATTTTGAAAAGTTGTCCAATGAGAGAAGTAGCAAATATTGCCGCTGGCAACGGTTTGCATGCATTGAGAGCAAAACTTGTGCTCTCTCGCATACTTTCAGGCAAGGCTGCTAAATATCAGTCAATTTCGTTTGATCCTGACTAAATGGCATTCAGTGGGTAAATGATCTTGAGCGGAACTAAATGGCTCAATTCGACGCAACTCGGGACAGTTGATCAAGCGGTATGGATATGGGTTACATATATCCGAACGAATGTTTTTTTCAGCTCAACGGATAGACCTTGGTTTCTGCTTTCTAATGATGATTTTGAGAATATTTTAGAGTTAATCCTAATAACTTTAAAGCTGTTTTACTGAAGTAAGAATTCTAATCTTGAGCGAAACTAAAATATTATCTTGAGCGGAACCATTTTGTACTGTCAACATCTTTAATAGCTCTCATTCCTAATCTTAATGTAATTGTGAAAAGTTTGATAAAATTTCATCTTTGAAGATTTTAAAGTTCAAAAATTAATGTTTTTACGTAAGATGGTTGATTTGTGATTGGTGAATGTAGTCTTATTGTGGACGTTTCGGCTGTTTTTAAGTAAATAAAAGAAACTTAGTGTTCCAAAACTGTTCTCAAATATCCGTTCAAATTTATTTCTTACTTAAAAAAATACAATTTTCACTTTGATTCACTGTATCTCATTTTAAAAGAATCGATTCTCTAAATTCAAAATTTAGTTTTTTATTATCTCAACACTGAAATTCGTTAGTATTTTTGTTTGATTATTTGAATGTGCGTATTTAGGGTCATATTGATTCGAACAACTTTTGGAGGTAACGACAATGTCAGTAATACCACAGAGAACAGACGTCCAAGCTCGAACAAAAAATCTTCAGAAAAGTGTGTAAAAATTTAAGAGCTATCATCAGAAAAATACGTTAAAAATTGACAGTAAGCAGTGCCATCTGGTGCTTCGTTGAAAATTTACAAAGCAACTTTTAAAGCGCTCATTTTTCGAAACGGCTAAATTGTAATGAACTTATGAATAAATTGAATATCTCAGTAAAACGGACGGCTTCAATTTATTGCTTGATAAAAATGCAATAAGATTAACTTTTGACTTGGCAAAATTTTACTTTGTATTTTAGTACATTTTTGGCAGAGAATAACTGACACCTTTTGGTTCAAGCTTTCGCACTTCTTGAACGGTTATCGAAGTCAGAGGGAGCATCGGCTATGTCCAGTCAAATATAAACATTCTCGACCATCATTCTCACCCAGCAGTACTGATTCTAGACATCTCAAGCGGGTTTCATTCACGTATCCAATTGCATGTCATGGTTCAAAATTTAGTACTTCTTGCAAGTTTGAAGAAAATATCGGATAAATTTTTGGATTCACTTTATATCCAATGTTACGAAACTCCAACAGCGATTTTTCAAAATATGAAAAGAAGCTCAAACGGCCTGTTCAAAACTGGCTTTAATATAGTAATTTTTTTCTCAGTTTTGTTTTAACAGTTCTCTTTGATGTGTTTAGAGACATCTGGTGTCCCAGCCAAAAATCAAAAATTGGTTTAAAAGGGGTTTGGAATTTTTACACAAGTTTCATGGGCTAGCTTGTACGTCTGTTCTCTGTGATAAGAGAAGAAGAAGATGCCTTAAATTACAGATTTAGCAGAAAAAAAACTGTACATTGCTTAAAATCAATGATTTTGAGAAAAAAAATGGATTTTTTGTGATTTCTTATTCCTTCAATTCTTTAAATTTTATTGGAAACTCATGATAAATTGAGTCTTTTATATTTTAGTTGGGCAAAATCAGTTAACATTGAAAATATTGTCATACTGTTCTAATTCAAAGTAAGAAACCTTAATGTTACATTGACAAAAAAAAAAATACGGAAATCCATTCGAAAATTGAAAATTCTGTGAAATCTGTAAATATTTCAAAGTTCTGTGTTTTGTGACACAGATTTTGTGATAAAAATTTTCACCAAATTATGAAAATTACAGATTTTTCTACGATTTCGGCAAGCTTGCTTTAAGCAACTCATTCATAGAATAAAGTTTATAATAAATTCCAGTTTCTTATGAATCACGATAAAATTGATTTGTTTAAAAAATTATGCAAATATTAAGTATTTTGTTCAATTGATAGAACCAACCCGACTTCTTGTTCGAGCTCAAGTGTAAAAAAAACACAAGGGAATCGGAAAGGTTTTCAATACCAGGCCACCAATTGAATCGTTGAGTATTATAAAATAGCAAAACCGGTGTGCTTTTCTACACTTTATAAAACTGAAGGAATTGGTGTTAAAAACAATTTTATTTTTTGTTTATTAGTATGTCGTTATGAATTGGAATTTCAACACCTTTAAAACCCTCTTTAAACGAAAGCTGCTTCTAATAGTTCGAATAGTAATTGCAGATTGGCTCTTATTCTGAAATAATGACTTTACTTTATTGGCTTCATTAGATTTCTAATTATGCCGAAAAATATATGTGAAAGCCTTCATCCTCCTTCCCGCCGTCCCTTCTGAAAGAAAGAATCAACAACACATTTCTTGTACCCCAATAAATTAAACTTTTTGAGTGCCTGATTTGGTACGCTGTGACACCAATTAAAGTAATTTTTGGTTCTATTCGAACTTAATTTTGCATCTTTCCTTTCCCTAAAGCTGATATAATAATAAAAATACAATGGTGATGCATACATTCAGGGGTAAAACCCGCGTGTGAGTAAGGCATTAGATAGCGCACCTTGCTGTTTAATTCGGACGCTAGTAGTTCCGCTCAAGATCAAAGATGCTTCCAATTAAGATAATACATTTTCCTTTTAAAAACTACGCCATTATTTGATATTTGAGAAACTTGTTTGAAAACCCCGAATAATGCTTTTTTTAAATGAGTTTTTACCATTTTATTCATTAAGAATCCGTTTACAACGGTCAAGGGTGACAGAAATTGACGTTCAAAGTCAGCGTAGATTGGTGAAAATTGCAGTAGAAATGCGTATGTTTTTAAATCTTCATTATTTCATTTAATAAATTTTAGCAAAAATGACAATGCTTGACTGAATAGATCTTGAAAAAGTGTTTTTCAACATTTCGATAAGATTCATAAACAATCATAGCCTAGATCTAAGGAAAAGTAAATGGTTCCGGACAAGATCAGATTTCGACTAGTTCCGATCAAGATCATTTACCCTAGTCAATGTCAGGAAAAGAATATCATAGTCGTCTACGAATTGAATGACCAAGCAACAAACTCCGTCAGGTAGCAACGTCAATGTTATATGACATACTTCTGACTATACTTCATTCGCATCACGCACGAGGTCATCTTTTTTATATCATTTTGTGGTTGTGTTGGGAAGGCTTTTACATTATTTGTTGACCGACAGTTGCAAAAATGTAATCTTCGGCAGAGAGAAGGAAAAGTCGCAGCAATCCAGATTTTGATCATCTGGTCATGACATTGCAATCGAATTTCGCTGACCAAAATTTAGTATCGCATGACATAGAACTGCAAAACAGTATCAAAGTCGACTGAAATTTGGTGTCTGAAAGTGTGGCAGTAGACTGAGTCGATTTGGGGTAATTTTTGAATTTCTCAAACCCTGGGGCCTAAAAAGCTTCGTTTAGGTTCAAAACTCATCCATGAGTTTTTGTAGAATTTTTAAGCAACGTTCACATGAGTAAATTTGAACTTTTAGGTTTCCATGGGGAAACGTGGGCCACTTTTAATAACTCAGATGTGTGTTGAGATAAAAATCTCAAACCCACTGTCATCGTCGTCGCTTTGCGTGAGCATATATTCCTATATGTTGTTGACTGAAATACGCATCATATGCTTCTTTTATTTATCAAGATAAAAAAAGTTTAAAAAATTTACTTACATAATTAAAAAAACACCCGCTATTTTCATCGATGGGGAACCTAAAGTGCATAACAAAAATATGTTCATACGCTAATGATCTTAGTTTTTGCATGATCTTTCACGTGGAAAAGGAATTTTTGATGAAACATCAATAAGTCACACAAACGCAACTAATTGGCAAATCATAACTTGTGAGGAATCCTGGGCCACACATTTTGAACTACCTATATTTTATGTTTTTATACATTTTCGGAACTTAAAACACGTTCTTCCTATCTGTAAAGTTTTCTTATGCCAAAATGAAGAGTTATGAAAATTATTTTGTCCATCTATATAAAAAGTTTTGCCAAAACGTTCGCGAGCCAGGTTTTGGAATCTATGCGATCATACACAGCTCTCTTTTTTATTTCATCATCTGAAATTGCTTTGAAATAACGAAATGAATTAGGAAATCACAGTTTTGGGTAAACTCATAAACTTTGCATGTTATTTGGTCAATTTGGATTTGGTGGCCCACGTTTAAAAGTGCGGACTTGTCATCAAAATTATACAATTAATCCGATTTGGTTGGAGTCCGACTGAAGACTGTCTGAACCCGTTTATTTGGTTTCTCTTTGTTCTTATACTAACTTAACTCTACACACATAATTCTTAACTCTACATTGACATTTATTTTGAGGAGGAGCCTGGAGTTACATAAGGCGCTTCAAGAATATATATTCAGATCGATGCGTAAGCGAAGTTAACAATCGACCACTTGTGTTATGGTTTCGTTGCGCTGACGCATCGATGCACCGAGTCACAAACAGAACGATCATATTACGCTACGCACTTAACGAAAATATGAAAGAGTGTTTCGGTTTTTTTCTTCTATACGTGACGATGACATGGGTCAACGTCTCTAGTCGATTATGAGGACTAGCTTCAGCAATAAACCGAATATTTGAATAATATATGAGAATTATGACTTGAGATTTAAGCTGTAACATAAAACTGTTGAGTATTTAATTTATGACAGTTTATGCTTCAAATTATATGCTACACACGATTCTCCACCATTTTTCAAAATCCAAAAAATATTGCTTTTTTTTTAAACAGTCAGAGTTTGGGGAAAATAACTTATTAAACATTTAAAAACAATATCTTATGATACCTTGAAAATGTAGAAAACCATACCATTTTTTATTTTCATTTTATCTTTTATAATAAAGAAGTTATAAAACAACGAAAAAAAGTGGCCCATGATTCCCCACTCTCCCATACTGAAAAATCAACATCATTTTTGTTTTTCTTGTAGAACCGAGCCTCCTAATGGTTTTTGTGCCTAAAGGAAATTTTCCGCTGAACAACTTTGTCGAAGACCGTAAATTCGTACCTTATTAGACAAAAAAAGTTATTAGCTGTTTAACAGGGGTGTGTCTTTTCGCATTGATGAATGATAAATTCAATTGACATCACTGCAGGGTGCCTAGCGAGGTATTGCATGACTTCTATTCATGCAATACTTTACCAGGCTTGAGCAGTGATGTCAATTGAATTTATTGTTTATCAATGCGAAAAGACATACCTCTGTTGAACATCTTATAACTTTTTTATCCAATATGATACGAAGTTACAGTCTTCGACAAAGTTGTTCAGCGGAAAATTTCCTTAAGAGATTTTATAAATTGGCACAAAAACCATCAGAAGGCTCGGTTCCTCAAGAAAAACAAAAATTATGCTGATTTTTCAGTACATAATATTCAATTTTCCCATAAAAACCTAAAAGTTCAAATTTACTCATGTAAACGTTACTCAAAAATTCTACAAAACATCATGGATGAGTTTTGGACCAAGACGAAGCTTTTTTGACCCCTGGGTTTGAGAAATTCAAAAATGACCCCAAATCGACTCAGTCTACTGTGACAGCTCTGCTTTCAGGATGTACAAATAAGGCGTTGAATATCGCCCAGCTTGTTTAATTCTTATCGCTTAACCCAAAAGTTAAAAATATGTATGTATATGCCTCCACTTAAGTAGTTAATTGCTGTTTTTTCAAGTTTTATGCGATGATTTTATAATGCATATGAAACGCATACTAAAGTTTGTTGAGAAAACCACCTTCAAAAATGTTTGTTGGGTGGTGAACTGGCAGCAAAACACAGACTTCCAACAATCTAGTACTTTATTTTCCTTTGTCGGAAGTCGGAAGCCCGGACTAACGAAGTAAAATAAGGTGCTGGCACGATAATACCTATTAGCTGCAAGCTCGCACTCATCCGAAAAGGAAACATTAAAATCACCTGGATTTTCACGTAGGCCCTCGCTACGTGAATTTTTGCTTGGTTTACCTGAAGCACCTAGAAGCTAACATGAAATCACATAATCCTTACGTGAAATTCCTGTAGTTGTCATGCTTTCAAAACAAAGACACGTTCGATTTACGTGAAAATCCAGTGAACCGCCGATCACAAACGGGTTTGTTAAATTTTATGTGATGTTCACGTAGCTCTTAACGGCTCGATTACGTGAAATCATTGTGAAAGAAAAAAGGTAACCAATATGGCGCGCGTGAATCCAAGATCTATTGGCTGCCAAAAGAGAAGTTTTTTTTTGTGACGGAGAAGCTGTAATTTCGTAAGTATAGTAAAAATATCACTGTTTGACTGTTATTTACATAATTTGCCATTTCAACAGGATGCGGAATTGGAGCAGCTGGGACGATCAGCCAACCGCTATATGGAGCCAAATTGAATACAATTTTTCGAAGACGTTGTGAAGTGAGTAGTGAAATATATAATAAGTGCAGTAAAATTGTAAATAGTTAAGTGTAACAAAATAAATATTGTGATGTGTTATTATTTCAGCTGAATAAAATCTTTTCTCCGAATTAATTATTTTTTATTGCATTGATGTGAAATACAAAACAATACGTTCATATTTTAATAAAATCTACGTGAAAAGTATGCAGTGGATCGAATCCTTATTCACTTCCGATCTACATTATTTTCACGTACGCTTCACCTACAACTCATATGAAAATTACGTGAATATTGCTTGCTGTTCGACTTCTGTTTGCTACCTGAAATTCACGTAGGTTTCACGTGATTTTCATGGTGGCAAAAATCTATGTACATTTTCACGTAGCGTTCATGTGAAAAGTTTTTTCGGTGCGTCAATGTTTTTTTTTTATTTTCCCTCAAATAACGGATCGTCTTGTTTGTAGGCGTCGGATGCCTGCCAAATTATTCTACGATAATCACGCAGGATTTAAACGCTACACTTTCAGCGTGCTCTTTAGGTGTGTGTCAACCAGTGGTTGTATTTGGATGAGAATGAATTGATCAACCTTCTCTCGCTCAACGCTTTACTCGGAAGCAAAGGTTGCTTTGAGGCAGCGAAAACGTCAAAACCGATGATGCATACGCTCTCAACATGGCCCGCCTTCACGAAGCAATATACATTCGAGGCAGCGAATACAAAAAAACCAAACGAATGGCTCTCACTCATCTCCTGTTACATTCTTGAGGAAACCGAATTCAAAAGGCACAGCAAACCCGAGTCTCCTCGTTTGTGCGTGGATCGAATGCGTGAGGTTTTTCTGCTATTGCTATTATTGCACAGCAACCGCACGCAGGCAGCTAGTGTTTTCGTTTCTTTTTCCTGACAGATTCTGAACCTGATAATTGAATACCATTCATTGGTCATCCTTCGTTATAAATAACCAACTTTCTGGGGATCATTCATTAACATATAATATCGAAACAAAATTGGATTGTCTGGAACATTTGGCACTTCCATTAGCGTTACAGCAGCAGCTTTTCCAAACCCCACAATCGAAAGGGTCTTATTGAGGGTAAGCCGATTTAATTGAATAGCATGAATAATATCTCTCTGTTCACTTAGAACAGTTTGAAACCCATCGCCAGAAAGCATGGAAAGAACTCAACAAAACAAATCTGCTGCAGCTACTTCGTAAGAAATAAATGAAAGCGCGGCAAAAGTTTCGTCATTAATTACGGATTTGATAAAGTTCCCTCCCTAATACAAACTTCCGGCGGCGAAGGTTGAAACGGTTCATTAATTTTTCGGCCGTGGATGAGCAGTTGCGAGGGTTGCGAGGAAAAGGAATCAATCGTCCAGCAGCCATCGAAACGCCGCCGCAATCATAGCAACCGCTGCGGAAGTTTTCGTTCGTTGATTCATTTCCACGTGCCGAGAATTGAACTTCGATGCCGGGACTAAGAACAATCGAAATTTATGCAAACATGTTTGCTTGAGCATAACTTTAGGGGTATTTCTTATTGGGCTGGATTGATCAAATCGATCAAGACCAATTGAAATTTTTCGAATTTTGTTTTAAGAATTTACATACATTTGGGTTCCATTAAATAAACTTGACGGTTTAAATTATTTCCAAAAGTATGAAATTTTAGCGGTTGATGTTGCATGAAATAAGTCAGGAGAACAATCCAGTGAATCAAATATCTTTTACCTTTGACGCCGTTATATTTAAAAAAAAAAATGCAATAGAAAACAAACAAATCTCACAGTTTATAATGAAAGAAACACTAAAATTCCGGAAACGATCATCAAATCAAAACGACAAGTCACAATTTCATACCACTAAACTATACTGTGATAAGTGAATGAACAAAATGGATGTAAACGAAAGAGTTCAAAAGGAAAAGTAAAGTATTACAAATCAACTCTTGTAGCGGAATACCACGAGGGAAAATAATCAAGTTCTACAATATGTAAAACAATACCAACTGACTAACCAGGTTGTTTGAACTGTCAAAGGAGACAGTTTTATCATGTCACGTAGAAAAATAAACAAAAAATAAGTAGAGGAGAGTGGGGTATCGTGGGCCATGGGGAAACGTGGGCCACTTTTAATATCTCAGATGTGTGTTGAGATAAAAATCTCAAATCAACTGTCATCGTTGTCGCTTTGCGTGAGCATGTATTCCTATATGTTGTTGACTTAAATACGCATCATATGCTTCTTTTATTTATCAAGCTAAAAAAAGTTGGAAAAATTTACTTACATAATTAAAACAACACCCGCTAATTTCATCGATGGGGAACCTAAAGTACATAACAAAAATATGCTCATACGCTTATGATTTTAGTTATGTCATGATCTTTCAAGTGGAAAAGGAATTTTTGATGAAACATCAATCAGTCACACAAACGCAACCAATTTGCAAATCATAGCTTGTGGGGAATTGTGGGCCACACATCTTGAATCACCTATATTTTTATGTTTTTATACACATTCAGAACTTATAATACGTTTTACCTATCTGCAATGTTTTCTTATGCCAAATGAAGAGTTATGAAAAATATTTTGTCTATCCTATATAAGTAATTCGCGAGCCAGGTTTTGGAATCTATGCGATCATACACAGCTCTCTTTTTTATTTCATCATCTGAAATTGCTTTTAAATAACGAAATGAATTAGGAAATCACAGTTTTGGGTTAACTCATAAACTTTGCATGTTATCTGGTCAATTTGGATTTGGTGGCCCACGATTCCCCATCATTTTTCAAAATCCAAAAAATATTGCTTTTTTTCAAACAGTCAGAATTTGGGGAAAATTACTTATTAAAAAAAATAAAAAAATACCTTATGATACCTTGAAAATGTAGAAAACCATACCATTTTTTTATTTTCATTTTATCTTTAATATTGAAGAAGTTATGGAACAACGCAAAAAAGTGGCCCATGATTCCCCACTCTCCCATACTAATAAAAATTGCCAAGCGCATTACTCTAATACCTAAAACATCGTAGTTGAATCCAACCAAAAACGTAATTTTTCATATTTCTGTGTTAGCATCTAGAAGTTGAGCGAATGGCATCAGAAAAAGAAAGAGAGAGCCACAATATTTACAAGGCCACCCAATGAAGAAACGTACAGAACTACTATGGAACTTGAGCTAGTAAATTCCCATTTAAATGCAGTATTAATTGTAAAGATAAAAACAAATGTAAATCAAACCAATAACGTAGTAAGAAAAAACGAACAAAAAATCAACGAGCAAGTTAGATGTTTGGTTTTGATATAAATATATGTGCTTATTTACTTAACGAAAGGCGGAGCAATCAGCCAGGAGATGCCAAAACAAAGTTAAAAGAAATCAGAAACGGGACAAGGAAATTGAAATTGATTCAGGGTTTGAAATACAACAACGGGGCGATGAAGTTAACTGTTCGGGTATGTAGTAGGTATCAGAATCTGATAAAGGAAAGCCACGCCGCACATATTGTGTGGAATTTTGGGGTGGGACGGAAAAATATTTTGTATCAACTATTTATTTGTTTGTTACCAAAGAGAATAAAGAGTTTTAATAAAGGTAATGGTAAGTGGGAATCATTCATCCGAAATCCTTGATTTTGAATCCTCAACTTAAAGACTGTTATGCTTGGCTTTAGATTTGAGATTTTTTTTATCCAAATAACACATATCGAAGCTTTCTGTAAAAGGTAAGTTCTATTTCATACTTCAGGTCCTTCAAATGTTTAATAATGTAAATGCATAAAATCTCTTTTCAATTTTTTCTTCTCATTTTCCAGGTCCCACGTTTCAAGTCTTGTTATTTGTTTCCATCCAACCTAAAATAATATTTCCTGATTTTTGAATTTTAATTTTCGGCTTTTTACGGTCATAGATTTCAATCAAATAACATTTTATTCGAAATACCCGACGTTTCGACGATTTTTTGTGGTCTTACTCAAGGGAATTATCTGTCTGTCCCTTGAGAAAGACCACAAAAAAATGGTATCGGGTCGGGTCGGGTAAAAAGCCAAAAAATAAAAAAACATCTTCCCGATCGAAAACATATACCCAACCTAAAAATATTTCCTAATGCAAGTTCATTTTTAAAATTGAGCTAATTGTTATATTGTTGCTCATTTGCTTGAAATAAACAAATTGTTCAATACTAAACAAGGAAAAGGAAAACTCGTTTGGAAAAACCTTAATCGCATCAATTTGCTTGGTTTTTTTTTCTTTGCTCGATTGAGTTCGTCTTGAAGTGCGTTGTAGCACTTCGTAGTTGAGCCTACGTTGGGGATCCAAAACATGTTTCTGAAATTAATTAGAGCGGAGGTTAATGAATTTTTTTTGAGGGGTTTTCGAAAAGTTATAAAAAATCACAAAACTGATATCTAGGATTTTTTTTCGGAAATATATTGAGAAACGTTTAGTTCCAACCAGTGGAAGAGAGCCCAAAAATTGATTTCCATTCTACAATTCCCCTGGATGGAGCCAAAAATCTCTCGAAAGGTTCTTCCTGGAAGGAATGAAACTCTAAGGCTTCGCAAAATTGTCACCCTTTTATCGGAGGCTCTTTGAGGCGTCTTTCCGGATTAAAGGCGGATGGGACTTTGGAATTCTGAGTTCAATTTACCGAACGAAATGTGCTGTCAGCAGTGGGTATAGCTTGAAAATTGTGGCAAAACCTAGCAATCCTTTCTTTTTTGTTTGTTTCCCAGACCCCTAAACAATTGAGGATTTTTTTGATTGACAGCTGGGGAAATAAATACAGGATAATTGATTTTGATATTTATTTTATTTATGCACACCTTTAATTGAATAAAAATAAAACATTACAAAAAGAATGCTAATTGATTGAAATAAAAACATACTTTTTTACTTATACATTATCCGAATTACGAAAATCTAATATGATTATTATCGTTTATTTGATTATACAATTAAAATAATAAAATTTTGGCTTGAATAGGATAACAATAGAACCTCCGTCCCAGAGTTGTTTATCCGTTAGAGTTCCTGGAGTGTCAATTTGGATTGGAATGGAAAATTGGCGTAAATTGAAATATTTTGGCATCTTTCAATTCCCACAGAATTTTTGATGTATTTTCAAAGGTACCTACAGTTCCGTTAAAAATAGAATGAAATCGTGTGATGCTGCGCACCCACTTCCAACTTTGACAAGCTGCGATTTCTTTCTCGGTTGACATTTTTTTCATGAAAGTTTGACACAATCTAGTTCAACTATTTAACTTACACTAGACGAAATTTGAAGTCTTTTCATTGACGGGAAAGAAAGATAGAGCTATTTCCGTTAAAAAGGGAAATTTGGAATTGCTTCATTAAACGTGCTGTATCTTCGACAATTTTCATTGAAAAAATTTAAAATTTGGTCCAAAGATGTAAAAATGTTTGATCTAATACCAGGCCAAGTTTCGTCAAAATCGATGAACGTTTTTTTTCGTCTAGTGTTAGTTTAATAGTTGAACTAGATTGTGTCAAATTTTCATGAAAAAATGTCAACCGAGAGAGAAATGGCAGCTAGTCAAAGTTGGAAGTGGGTGCGCAGCTTCACGTGATTTTATTCTTTTTTGAACGCAACTGTATATTTTAACTTTCTATCAATTTTCAATTTCTCAGATTTCCTAACACTTTAAATCAACTTTGCGCTTTCGAGTACATTTATTAATCCAAGAAATTCAAAGCAGCGCTGGGCTTTTCTAATCATCAACCTGATATTCAAAACAGAAAGTTTCAAGAACCATTTCTTAATGAAATACATTGGGTAGAGATTCTTGAAACAAATTAGAATCGTTTATCAAATTCCAATATGATTTTTCCAAACTTTGATGGGGGATAACTCTCTTTAGACTTAAAAAATAACAGCTTCAATCTTGATAAGTTATGTTATATGAATTCATTATTTTTCTGAATCAGCTATTGAAGCCATTAAAAAAAATTTAGTGTTTAAAAGTATTTAAAAAATACCAAATTAAAAAATGTAGTTCTAATAGTTGTGAGATATGAGAGATATGAGTGAGTGCTCCCCGATAAAATTTGATCACGATCAATTTATTCTACTTTATTTTGATCGCGTTTAAGATTTGGGTTAGTTATTTTAGTTTCAAAGATATAATATTGAGAAAATGTGTGTAAAATTAAACACAATAGTAGACAAAATTAAATACACACTCGCTATCAAAATTTTCTCCGTATCTCCGTATCTTTTGTCACATAAAGATTTTCAACTCGAAATATTCTGATGAACTGTAGAGTTTTTGATATATCATCGAAAATATTAGTCGAACAGTTGCATTTGTTCTTCACACTTGAGCATTGAGGTAGGAAAAGTCAAGTGATGCATGGACAAAATAAAGTACGCACTCGTACCTTGAAAGATCATTATTCCTCTGATTATGAAACTGTTCCGTTTTCTTATAAAACAGAGCAAGTTTCCGTAGATATTCGTAAAATTTAAGCAAAACATCGTCAGTAGGATTTGTAATTGCGCGAAAACATGTTAAAATTGAACCGGGAACTTAAAATTCGTGTTCCTGGTTCATTTTTAACATGTTTTCGAGCAATTATCCTTTTGAACAAATCTTAGTGACGGTGTTTTGCTTGAAAAGCTTCACACAACAGAGGAAGCAAGCGAAATTTTACAAACAGCAACAACAGTGCTAAGTAATACTTTAAAATGTAAAAAAAATATATTGATGAAAATTTAAAAATAGATTGCATTTTTTTTTATCAAATCATTGTGTTTTTATCTAATAGAGCATAGAAATTAATTTGAACAATTAAAAGAGAAACAATACATTAATTAACTACTCGGAAGAAAGCTTTTCGAACTTACAGGAAAATTCAAATAGTCCTGCAATTTACCGGAAAACACGGATTTGAACCCTCAGGTCAACTTGACAGTTTTTTTCCTGGGTACTTTTTCTGTCCCGAGATTTGTCCTGTAATTTCAGCTGTTCAAAATACGGGCCGAATACGTCCTGATCACAGGGGAGCAGATTAATTGTGTAGGAAAGAAATTTTCGAATTTCATGAAAATCTCGGATTGTGGCCAATTTATACCTACAGGAATCATGTGAAACCCACTGTAAATTGCAGGAGAAGCCCTGTAATTTCAACTGTTACATATACAGGTCAAAATCGTCTCAACCACAGGAGAAAAGATTAGGTGTGTACAGGAATTTGATGACAAGTGCTTACTTTATTTTGTCCAGTACTGTAGATTTCTCATTATAATATCTAGCATCACTGGAAATCTTTGTTGAGATTTTAGTATTTCTAGAGCTTAACTTATTAAGCATTTTTGTCGCAGACCGCAATACGTTTGACTTTAATTTTAAAAATAAAGGAGATTTCTCTTTAGTTTTATAATGCAATGTTTTGCTTCAAAGTCCTTAACTCTACCGACCGGGAAAAAACTTTCAATAACAGGGTTGAGCGGGCCGCTTGCATGTTTGTGCGGCCCGCGAAGCTTATCTCAAATTTGATTTTTTTTCACGATTTTTTTCTACGATAGATTGCTTGTTATCATAAAATAGCAGTCAATACTGAACCAAAAAAAATTATATATCAAAAACTTGATCCAATATGCACGTCACTTGTTTGCAGTTGCATTTGCTGCTTAATCATCCAGATTGTTGACTTTTTTGTTGGATTTAAGCTTTGAGTCTTTTTTTTTTATTTTGTAGGTATAGATGCAATATTGTTAATTGGAAAAACGCATTAAAGAAGTTAGTTAGGTCATTATTTTTGTTTTCAAGCACAGATAAAATTGTATGATGAAGTGAAAGATTTTTATTCTAGACTAAAAAAGAAAATAAAGAAAGTTTTATCATACAGAAGATTAAAGATTTCCGTTGAGTCTCAACAATGTTGGTCAACCTAATCAGCGAATTTCACACAAGATTATTTACAATCAGGCGAAACGTTTGTCCAAAAGTGATTTATGAAGTGTTGCCAATATATCAAATTAGGAAAATCTGTAATTATTAATGGAAATGCAATAAACGCTCTCTTTGATTTAAGTTTTCCTCAAGTAAAGTCGTTTTTATTACCTGGACCGAAAGTCAGAAAATGGTCTGACGAAACGATTTCTTATCGACATGGCTCATAAAAATTTCGATTTCTCAAAAGAAGCAATATCTGTAATTCTGTGATTCACCACAAAAAGTTTTCAACTATTACCCAGGGGAACAGCATTTTTAGTACCTATGTTTCATTCACTTATTTTGTAAAATGTTGGCTTCCTGAATTCAAAACATTTCCCAGATTTGGTCTATCACTTCTAGTTTCGGTGATATGACGTGTAGAAATTTTAAATTTCATCAGTTTGGATAAATTTCATCTTCATAACCAAAGCTGATTTTAGAAATTTCAAAAATTATGATTACAACTTCTTCTGTTGTCATTAATGAAAGTCATTGAATATTGAATATTCAAGATATCAATTCATTTAACAACTGTGAAATGATTTGACTTACTATAATAAAATATCAAAGATTCAATTTAATTAAGTTTGTTAACGTTCAAATTCCATCAAAATTCCAGTTTTTTGGAAGGTTTGGAAAGAAAGAAAGTTTTTGAGAAGGTGGATTGAGTCTATTAGTTTTTTGTTATTTACAGTTTTGTAAAGAAAAGGACTCAAATTGAATAACTTAATTTTTGTTTTTTTTTTTCATTTTATCTTGAGAATTTTTGCTGACAAAAAACACTAATTAAATATTTTAACTCAGCGCCCCCGAATAAGTCCAAATCAGTTCAAAGATTCCTTGCACCTCGAATAAATGTTAATATTGTTGTTTTGTGTTATCTGTGATTCTATTTTTGGAAATTTCAAAGGCAAATCAGGCCAAACATCGATTAAATTGAGTAATTGTACTTGAAATTGAGCATTCCACATTACTAAAGGCATAAATTTTCATGATTCAGCCTTATAAAACTTCCACAGGTATGTAAATCAAATAAAGAAAATTTATGAAATCTGTAAAAATTCTAGACTTTAGAATGTTAACTATAACATGGACGAATCTGGTTCATAATCTGTAAAGTTATGCATTTTTCAGGATTTTCAAAGCTTGATCAACACCTCAATGCAATGATTTCACACGGAATTATGAATTTAAAAAAATACCTGTTTATAGAAAAAAATTAAGGCTTCACGACAAAACTTTAATAGATTGTGAAAAAACTTTTCGTAAATGGGCACAGCAAAATATCGCTATGGTTAAGCTCCATGAAACTATTAAGTGAAAGTGATGTCGAAAAATACCATCACATCGGTTCGAACAAAAAAGGAGTTTTTTTTTCAGAAAACGGTTTAAATCTTTTTACGAACCATAGAAAGGCTTTCAAAATTTTTCAACAAAATAAAAAGGAAGCAATTGGTTTTTCGTTTTTGTAAAGAAGAATATTCGCTAAACATTTCAAATCAATTACATTATTTAAATTATTAAATTCGAGATTTAGTGATCAAGCTATTCAATTTTGTCTGATTTAATCACATTATATTGAAAAAAAAAATTTGGTTTTTGTCAAAAATTTTTTGTTGTCAAAAATAACGTAAAGCTCCGCAAACTATTATTACCTGAATTTCATTTTTAATGCGACCCGCCCAAAGAATTTCAAATTAAAAGTGGCCCTTTGTTTCAAAAGATTGCTCACCCCTGTTCTATAACATTTCACAGAAACCAGTATAACACGTGGTCTTCAATAAATTTGATCCTTTATTAAAAATTGTAAATTTGATAAAGTTACTTCAGTATTTACAATTTCTATATGAAATAGCCATAAACCTACACGCAAATATTCCGCACGTAGCGGCTGCGTGAGAAAGTACCGTAATCCGGGGTAAGATTGATCAAATTTTTCTATATATTTAAATTATTCTATCTGTTAAGGGGAATGTGGCATGTTTTATATTTTTAAAATCAAAACTGGACTCATATAAACGTAAAACATGGATGCAAAAATTTATTAGAATTCTTTAAATTTGATTTAAAAATCGTGCTCGTCTCTGTTCACAATTTGATGATTTGGGGTGACATTGAACAGTCTCTATTTTGACGGTTTTAACGAGTTTTCTTGATCATAAAGGATACAAAACACCTTCATAATATTTACATTTGTAAGTTTATCAATTTTACCTTGATTTCTAACGTTTTATTTTAAAAATATTTATAATCGTAAAAAGAACAATGATGTTGCCTACATTTAGGGGCAAAAATTGTAATAGTTGCTAAATAGTTTTAGCTTCAAAATACAAATGAAATTTTACTTTCACACATTCACCTAGGCCCTCTTAATATTTCCATTTTCATTTTTTCTTCAAAGTTAACGATTTGATAAGGTTCCTATCCATTTCTCCAATACGGGCTTACTCTAGCAAAATGTCCTTGTTTTTTTAATATAAAAAATTATTCATTAAATGTCTATAAAAACAACACCACAACTGTTCATATACAAAGAAAAAAAAGATGTTCTTTCACATTAAACAATCCGTTTGCTTCTTAATGCTTTTTGGTATCATCAGGAGAGCTGTTTGATTGCGAACCTAGGAAAAAAAGATATTTTAAGATTCTGAAATAAGATTTTTACTAGCAGAAAAAAATTTCAAATACAAACCAAATTTTGTCTATTTAATACTCAATTTATAGGCTTTCAAACGTAGAAAACAGTTTTCAAATATTCAAACTATAGACTAAGTTATTGATGATAATATGGAATAGTTTATTGTTGGTCAAAATTTATCCCGGTGATCAAAGTTGCCCTGTTTTACGGTACATAAATTTAATCCAATTGATTTACACGTAAAATCATTGAAATCAAAATGTATAAAAAAAACGTCCAATAATAACAGTTGCTTTGTGGAAGACACCTACAAATAACGTAAATTTCTATTGAAGTCAACACGATGTACAATAGGGAAATAAGGACACAAAATCTCTCAAAAATTCATATCCGACGTCGGATTTATCCAGAGCCATCTATGAGAGTTTTATTTGACCTTATTTACTTAGAAATGATTTTTTTTATATGAAATTGTTACAACAGTTGTTTTGAAGGACTGTGATATATGAAACAAACATCAAATGATTTTTAAAATGACGTTTTTTTTTATTTTCACAATGAAAACTTAAAACAGATATAAAATAAATTACAATCCATCGTTGGGTATATATTAGGTTATAAAACTCTGAATTCAGGTCGAAAAACAAAAGGTACAATCTTGCGTTTTCTTTCAAAACCGATCATCGATTGATAATATTTCTAATTATTTTATGACACAATATTCTCAAAAAACACTTCTTAGTTTCTGTTCTGATCTGCCCTTAAATTTAAGCCTGTCTTTATTTTTTTTTTGAGTAAATCTGATCTTTTATTAGTCAGAGAAGTTAACAGAAAATTATGAATGTACATGATGAAGTTGTCTAATTTAAGTTGGATTGAATTTTGCATTTGTCCTAGACAAACCTTTGTTCCTTTTATTCTTTGTAAGTGCTCTTTTTGTCTTACTGTTTTTTCCTAACCACGTTATATATTCATTAAATATGGCACAATTATTCGCCTTATGAATAACTTCAACACCACTTGTTTCAATTGGGTTTTTGCTCTTGATTGATTCTGGATACCGCTCCGGACTTAGGCTACCGAAATCCTCCCTGGAAACATCCTCTGGTAAAAACAGTAGCGATATCCTTTTGACACTCATCGGGAAGATTTCTTCGGTTTTTGTTGACAGAAAAGATTACTTGTCGTCAGCTTGAGGGTTGATTTAATTAAAAATACAAATTTTGATTCCTTTCTATCTGAATTGTATCGATTCGAATGATGCTTCGAAAGACATGGCTACAAAAATCAGTTTTATGTTGACAGTTGTTTGTTTGCAAATGAAACATTAATTGTCAACAGGAATTCATTTCACTTAAGAAATCTAGGATCTGAACAATCCTATTGATAATGGAAATAAAATAAGAAATTATCATAGTCAAGCATCAACCAGCCAACGATTTTTTGGATCAAAAACTCATACTTCTGTTCGAGGTATCGAGAGAATTCTTATTCCAAGAAATCCTAAAGATCAGCCAGTAGCAGTAAAATTAAGCTCCTATCAATAACCCTTCTGAGCTGTTATTTTACTTTTATTTTCAAATTCAGTTCATCTTATCCATTCAAGAGCGCATAACAGTACCTTGATTAGGTTGGGAATAAAAAAAAATCTTGTATACAGTATCTATTCGTTTCTTGAAGATTGATGCTGACGCTGAAACTTTTCCAATGTGGGAAATGAAAGGAGGAAAAAAGCGTCCGGCTCCAAAGAAATTCAACCAACCACAAATTCCGTGGAAAGCACCTTCAAAGTTGGTCCTTTTTTTCCGCAGAGACCCTTGGCTTAGCCACACAAAACTCTCCGCCACTTATTCAAACGTAACTCTCCTGCCGGTTCTTGTCCAACATAATGATGCCCCCGCCATTTGGTCGATGCTCGATGGTTAATCTCGTTACGTAGGGATTTCGAACCGCTGGAGCTGGTGTGGGTCCATGGACAACCGTAACAATCTGATCCGATTCCTGGAAAGTGGAAGCGGAACCAGAAGAAGGTGCTGATCCCGCTTGACCTCGGCTCTCGTTCAAACGGCGCTGCAGGCAGCTCAGGTCCCGGAAATGTTCACTTCGATCGTCCAGCAGCTGCTGATGGCGCCCTACCCGGGCAAAGATGGGGACAATCGTCGATTCGAGCAGCTCGTCATGGCCGCTGATGGCTCCACTAGCCAGAAGCCGGCTGAGCACCTGCAGGATGTGCCGGATGGTTTTCCGCTGGGCTTCCGCCTCAACCCGACTCTGCTCCTCCCCAGGTCTCGTGTAGAACTTTTGGTTGAAAGTTCCGGTCAGGAAATGGATCAGCGGTCGGCTGCTGGCCAGGTGATGGTGGCACTTTTTGTTCGAGGACATGTTGAACAGCATCGCGGTGATTTGTTCCTGTCAAAGAGATAGAAAAGGGAAAAAAGTGGAATTAATTGATTTGTTCTCTGGGGGACTGGTGCAAATTTTAAAATATTTGAACGTTTGGGAATTTTCAACTCTGATTTTTTTTTAATCTCATAGGAAATAATTCTAGAAATTTAAAGGAACATCTTTTTGACCTTACTTATTTTCTATGACAATTGATATGAACGACTGATTGTTCAAACTTAGAATTATTAAATTTTTTGAATCGATCCCACTTAAGTGCCACTTTCGGCATTAAAATATAGAAAATGCAGATGGTTCTGGAGAAAAAAACTCATTCGGCACTCCAAATAGTTTTTGAACCGACTTATCCTGGGGACATTGGACAAAGTTTCCCAATGAGTGACAATTAGCTTTGAGATGTAACAAAGTGAAGAACAAGATAATGATTTAAATTTTAAATTAAAGCTCTGAAAGAGAGAAAGAACATTTGAGTGAATGAACAATTCAATAAAATGATCTGATTTTTTGAATACTATCATACCAATGGCAAATCTGAATCAATTTAAATTGAAGCAATTGAAAATCGTCTTATAATCGATCAATCTTGTTTCGATCATAGTTTATAACATGTGAATTAGGGTTGCACGAAATCGCATTATATCTAGATTTAGGGAAATGAACTTCCAAATGAAATGACACCTAAAGGTGTAAGAAACAAAACTTGATCTGGCGACTCAAAAAAAAATAGTGCTAACAAGTTGCACTGATTTAATTTTTTTTCAAGGACATTCTTCACCACTAAAGTTTGAAAAAAAAATTATTAGACTTCAAAAAATTATAAAACATGTACCTAATCCCGTTTCCCCCGATCTCTATGAAACTTGATGTTGCCTCGAGGAGAATCCATTAACTTAACACTAAGTCGTAAATCTTTCGAATGTGATGGCTAGCACCGATCCTGGTTTTATTTATTTATTTTTCTTCGTAATGTGCGTTTAAAAACAAAAGTTTGTTTCGACTCTTATGTTGCATATATGTAAGTTACGGTCGGACCCGACGCGCACCGAAGGAAGCGCACCCGAATTGCTGATTCAGCTGGGACACGCTAGACACCGCGAGGTACTCAGGTGTCAACCAACAACGCGTGCAAAAGTGGATCGTTTTCTGTAACATCAAAAGCGAGTGAAATAAAGTTAGTTCATATTTAGGTTTGTAACGTGCAGGTTGTTCTTTTTAAAAAGACCGAAAACCCCACCCGGACATAACTTGTATGCTAGACTGGTTCGATTTGGGGTCCTTTGAATTTCTCAAACTCTTGGGTCTAAAACGTTTTGTTTTGGTTCAAAATTCATCGATGATTTGGAAGAATTTTTAAGTAGCGTTTGCATGAGTAAATTTGAGCTTTTGTGATTCTTTGGGAAAATTGAATATTTTGTTCTTAAAAGTCAACATCATTTTTGTTTCTTTTGTAGGATCGAGCCTGGTAATCGGTTTTGTACCAATATATTAGGGAAAAGTTATTATCAGTTGAATAGGGGTCTTTTGACATTGAAAATCAATCGATTCAACTGACATCACTGCTTCTGCCTAGCGAGCAGTAATTCGATAGGCGCAAGTAGTGATGTCAGTTTAATTGCTTGATTTTTAATGCTAAAAGACATACCCCTATTCAACTGACAATAACTTTTTTGCTTAATAAGAGACGAAGTCACGGTCTCGAACAAAGTTGTTTAGCGTAAAATTTCCTTAGAAGAATTTAAAAATTGACATGTTTCATATGTTTTTATTAATTTGTCGAATTATCTGACCCCAATATGCGCTCCAGTAGAACATTGTCACTTCTAGTAATGAACTCAGTGAAGGAATGCGTATTTGGGTCACAAGAATGGAGCAGTTTGGGTAATTTTTCTCTATTTTGACACTTTTTTTTTTGCAACATTCACAGAAGGAGGATACAATAAAAGGTGTGAAATAATAAAAAAAATATTTTTAACACCCTTTAGCCTTAATCCGCTCTTGAGTAACAATATAACACTATTGGAAGTTTGACGGCTTGTAACTTTATTCGGGTGCATCCAAACAGAATAATTTCTTTTGGGACCCTCATTAAATTCTCAAAATCTTTAAATTTACATCATTACTTTTTTATGGAGGTACCCTGAAGGCCCGGGCAGAAAAAACTCTAAAATTAGATGTTTTAAGACAATATTCTGCTACAACACTGATGTTTTCCAGTATTTAAAGTCTAAGAAAACAATCCGAAAAAACATACTTCGAAAACATATTACTGAAAAATTACTAAGCCTCTAAGAAAGCTGAAGTTAGAAGTATCGCAGCGCTTAGTTAATTACACTACTAGAATCGGTATGAATTTGGCTTTCTGGTGAATATAAATTTTACGTAAACATACTCAAAATCCACTGAATACTTATTTGAATTTAGGTGTTAAAGCATCTGAGAATTTGAAATTGACAGAAAGTCCCAAAAACTGGTACCTTGGAAAACTCGTTAAAAATCCTGTGTTTCGTATTTTAAAAATCGAAAGATGCGAAAATGTGCCGAGTTACAGCAACTTTACAATCCTCTTTTCAAATTTATTATACATATTCAAAGTTATCAAATAATTATGGTTTAAAATATATCCTTTTGTGTAATTTAAAGCCTATAACATCAGCTTTTTTGGATGACACAAAATAAAAATTGCTTCAAGCATTCCGTAGCTGATCTGTAATCTTTTTTCCGAAGCATGTTATCTCTTTTTCTTCTTAGATTCTGATTATCGGAAATTCAAAGTTTTGTAGCAAAATTTTATTTGAATTGCGTTACGAGTTTTCCAAAACTATAAATTTTGTATGAATCGGTTGAGAAACGAGAGAGATACAGCAGTTTAAGTCAGGAGAGTCGAATTGACACTCCAGGAACTCTAACTGGTCAAAAATTCAGAGACGGACCAGGGTTA
This sequence comes from Uranotaenia lowii, assembly GCF_029784155.1. Lineage (NCBI taxonomy): Eukaryota > Metazoa > Arthropoda > Insecta > Diptera > Culicidae > Uranotaenia > Uranotaenia lowii. The sequence goes on from NC_073692.1 coordinate 134,748,502, forward strand.
ATCAGCTTTTTGTTTTGGAATGGTTGTGATGTTCACTTTTCACAAAACAGTTTTTCTAGGAATTTTACAAATCAGTTTATATAAAAATAAGCCTTAATCACCGTAGACTGAAATTGCAAACAATTCATATTAGCCTTCCTTTTTTAAAGTTTGAAAAGAAATTATATAATTGGAAGTTTGAAAAAAAGGAAATCTGGTTTAGAATTTAAATGTGAAAAATAAAATAATAAATTGGACTAAAATGCTCAAAAGATGGTATGCAAAAAATGATAGAAAACTGCTTATTCGAGCTACGATTATCAGAGCTTTCGCGTTATATGACCCACCACTTTCATACAAAATCTAACGCAATATATTATTACGCTATTCAATTGACGTTTTTCAGTGAGTTTGAATACAAAAATGCCGAAAAACGTCGACCAAATAACATAACAAAATTCATACATGTAGGTACTAAATTATACGCCTCCAGATGATAGGCAGCACCTGATTAAAAGGGTAGGGTTTGTGTATGTATATCATGTGATCTGATGTGGTCCTCCTCCCGACTTTCTTGTATAAGCGAGGTTCTACTGTATCCACTTTGCACAAAACAGATATATGGAGCAGAATTTTAATGAAAATTTAAATATATCGAAAATTATAATTAAAGCTTCCATTTCTCAAATTCTGTTTTTTTTTTGTCTTTTGCAATTGTCCGAAAATTCGTTTTTTTTTCATTTCTAGAACACAGAGAAGTGATTGAAATACCCATCTTTAACAGTTTGACAGTGCTTTATTATTATATTATATTTGTATGAAATCATCGAGTTTGCAATAAAATATTTTAAACTTTTGGAGATTCGAAAAAATAGAAAGGAGAGATTTAATGTTTGTTCCGACTGTTTTTTAGGTAGCAGTTAGCGATTTGCGATTAGCGCTGTAATTTAATTAGCGATCGCTAACTTTGAATGTGTTAGCAATTAATTAAATTAGCGGCGCTCGTTTTGCAGTTAGCGATGCCAAACACTGATCAATACTAATGACAACTGTTTGACAAGCAGTTACCAAAGGATCATTACAGCTAACCCTCTATTGCATGGACTATTTATTCGTTGAGAAAAAAATTTCGTTAAGGGAAACAACTATACTGACCACTAACTGAGCAATTTCTGCCAAAAAATAAAACTGTTGTTAAAATACTTTTGAATGTGGAAACAGTGTAAGAAATGCATTTAGAACATAATAGAATAGATTCTTAAATATTTTTGTATTCTTATACAAGGTTGCATTACGCTAAAAAATGTGAAAAAAGTTCGAAGAGATATATGGTCTGGTACATGGCCGTAGGAACGGGGGGGGGGGGTTTGGGGGGTTAAACCCCCCCCCCCATGAGGATCCAAAACAGAAAGCGAAAGATCCTACTCTACATTCAAAATTTTGAATTTAGAAAGAACTAAATTATGGTAAAAGAGTAAGTTTAATCAACAGTAACAATCCAGACTAAAACTAATGCCAAAACCTCAAAATCTCAACCCAAGTTCAAATTCTGCTTCACTTTTTCATAATTATCTCACTTTTTCATCGAAATTCAGGTCTGAATACAGAATTGCGAATTAAATCAAACCCACTTCACAGGTTCTGATTCCATAATCCTCATGACCAAAAGTGTATTTACCGTAAAGTTTTTCGAATTTTGGATTCTGTATCCAGTTCAGGATTGTTGATTTTCAGTTCGAATAATCACAAGGAATTAGAAATGAAAAGCCGCTTTGAAATCCTGGTTGCGGACCTAAATGTGTTAAGATAGCTTGTCAATTCAATTTTCAGATTTCTGAATCAAAGCAACCGAAAGATTCCTTTTAATTCAACCACGGTAAATGAAAAGTTCATATACCAGCATTTCGATAGCAACTTTCTACCTTCTTCAGTGAACGTTTTCGATTAAGGCTTACAACACAACAGAGTTCCAGATTTCAATTTTTTATACAAAATTAGTTTGTGAACACAATTCAGCTGAAAATCACAAATAAAAGGTAGAATTTGATTTTTTCTTGTTTAATACTCAAAACCCACATTTAAAAAAAAAAACATCTACAGGATTTTCATTATGGAATTTATTTTTTATGAAAAACATTTACTGTTAAAGAAAAATCTTCACCTAAAAATCTGCAAAAAAATCTATATTTTTCCTGTGTATTGTTCAACATTATTAACACATTTATGACACAAAAATTTGTCATTTTATGTTTCAGAAACCAATGAACAAAATACTGTGTTGTGTTACATTTTTTAGAACGAGGTTTCGTTATTAGATTAATAACATTTGAATTATGTTAGCATACTAGCCGCAAACCAAAATCGAGATATCTCGTATTTGGTTCGCAATGTATTGCAGTTTTTTTTAAAACCAAATTTAAAACTGCATGAATTGGTTCAAAAAAATTTGATCCAAAAATCTGATGATTTTTTCCGCTTACTTTTTTTAATTGAAAATTTGATTTATCAAAGTTGAAATCTTTTAATTTGAAAAAAAGTTTGGAAGATTGGGCTTGTTTGTTTTGAGTATAGAAAAGCTTATTTTATTCCGAAATCCAATAAGTTTGATCTACCAGACTCTTAAACAAATTCAAAGATTTCGACCATCGATGAAAGCAAATCTAGCTGACCTTTAAGGTTAAGGACCAATTTTCTAAAGTAACAATTATTACGAAAACTTTTAAGTACTTAAAAATTAATAACCATATAGTTACAAACATTTTTTTGTTAATTTTTTTTTTGTTTTCGTTGTGTGTTGGGCAAAAAATCATAGATACAAATCAGTGACCAAAACCCCCCCCATGAGTCGGTTCTTCCTACGGCCCTGGTCTGGTATGCAGTACAGGGCTCATGACTGCATAATCGAACATTTTAGTTAAGCCCTTTAATCGTAGTGTTGTTTAAAAACAACATTACCAAAATCCAAATATCTCGAAAACGCGTGGATTTTTTTTAAGTAAGATTCTAGAGATTAAAAGAAATTAGCCCAAAGTATTTTATTACGATATTCTAATGTATGTGTGAGATATCGAACAATATCTGCGGAAAAATTTCAAAAATCTATTTTTTTTTTTTGAAAAAGTGGTTTTTAGAAAATCGTTGTAATTTCTTCAGATTTGCAAATTCTAACACATTTTTTAATCTCTATCAATCACAAACACAATTAACAAGGTTTTTAAGAAATTAGCCAAACCGTATTGTAATGAACTAAGAATTTCATAAGTTATTTTTCAACTTTGATGGACCATAACTTTTATAATACCTACTCAAAATAACGACTTCAAACCTTTTGAGTTTTGTTATTCGGATTAAAATGTTATTATTTCATTGAATCTATAACCGCAATTCTCATTTCAAAAAAGTCATGCATTAACGGTTAAGAACCAACTTTTCAATGAAACTTGTTAAATGATCATGCACTTTTTGGGTCAAATAAAAAAAACAGTTTGCTGTTAAAAAAACTCAGACTATTTTTACTGAATTGCTTTTTTCAGAAATATATCCTTTAAAGCCGATATTTTTTAAAGTTTAATTCTTTATACGATTTTTTTCATGAAAAACTTAAGAAATTTTCTATCTTAGTTATTGGTATTTACTGAACTGTAAAAGGTTTTTTCAAAAGTCACCTTGAACACTTGAAACAAATGTTGATGATGCATTTTGTGTACTCATGCTAAACCAAAATGTCAGGTTTTAATTTTTCAAAACTAAATTTTGAGACCAAAACCTCAGTAACTGAATTTTTGTGTAAAATTATTAATGGTCTCACGGAGATTTGAACATGATTGAATCCGATTAATAATTAAATATAGTAAAAATTTATCGAGTTCTTTTAATTTTTAGAAGAACACGATATCAAGAGATTTGGGTGGATGTCTGTCAGAACTCTGGAAGTGTTTGTTATTTTATTTTTATCTAGCAATTGTCAAGTTATTAAATTAGTAATTTGTTATTCAGTGGCTACCGACTAACTTTTTTAAAATAAATATGTTCACCAAAAGGTATTCTTCTCAAACAGTTGTATCACATTTGGTTGAAACTAGTGTTCAATGAAGGTAGTGCTTATCAATCCAACTAGTTAATACAAGTGGAAAGCTTAACTTTCAATAAATAAAAAAAAAAGTTATTAGCTCATTACTAAATAACCACTAGCATTCCATAAGTGGTTTAAATATTTCATGGTATATAACTAATTCAAAATTTCCTTGCTTGACAGCGTTTAATGACATTTCGATTAAATATCAATTGAGCAAAGCACAATATAGTATTTTCTTAGTACGTTCATTGACGCAGCATCCCACAGGACCTCTAGGAAACTCAGCAAAAACGAACCTTGTGGGTGTCAAATCACGTTGCACCATTGCATCAGATCAGATCATCGAACGTTTGACCACAATCCCAATCACCGGGGACCAGGTGCTGCAACGAACGGCTCCATAGACAATCATTTTGTCAACTGCTGCAGATTGCATTGATGAAAAGTTATTGATGCTTCAAAAAGCTTGCGTTTCAGCAGTGTTACCAATGAATGAAATAGTGGTTCCGTAGAAATCTGTCATCCCACCTCTCCGAATCAAAACGGCAGATGGTGATACCAAAGTAAACGTCATGGCTTTCAATCTTCGAGCTGAGTCGGGTGTTCGCCATAATTATCGAAGGCAACGCAAACAACTCCGGAGGGAAATTAATTCACATTAAGGTTTGAAGAAGCTCCCCACCCTCGCACATATTGGAGAGGAAGCTGCTTCAACTAGCTTAGGACGATGTCATCCCATGATTGAAGGTACCCACATTGTACCTATTTACTGGCTGCCACACCATGATGGACGGGTTTCGTTACAGATGGCAGGATAATGGTGATTGAAAACTATCGATTCATGGCTCAGCCCGATCGGCGACAGCAGCAGAACAATCCTTCTATGTCCTATTATACAATAAGGATGAATGAAGACAGTATAATGTATAATGTAGAACCGACCTCCAAGATTAAATGACAGATGCTTGGACTTGAGTTAGCACTTAACTTCTTGCGGTTATCAATTATTTAAATCAATTTGAGCAACTCTCATGAAGTTTTAGAAATATATCATAAATTTCAAAGGAAAAATGTGTAATATTGTATTCACTTACTTCATGCACTCATGATAATAATGTAAACTTTCGAAGGTATTCGTAATCCAAATACACATAGATTAAAATTGAAGGTAACCCGGGTGAATCTAGATCTAGAAGTTGGTAACTTGCGACTCTTTAAATAGCTTACCCTTTAGAACCCAATTTTTTAAGGATGATAGTTTTTTTTTGATAATTTTACACAAACTGCATAACTACAGGCACTAAGGAACATTACTTTCCGTAGTTTTTCGGTTGTAGTTTTTACAGACTTCAGCCATTTTTCCTTTATTTTGAATAACATCAACACTGACTCATAGCAAAGCCGTGCGAACGGGGGAGGGGGGTGGGGGTGATAATTAAGTGGTTTAACCGGCTCCCTAGGAGAATTTTTACATGTTAAATTTTCAATACAAGGAATGCATTTACCGGGAAATCCCAAAAGGTGTTAAAAAATAAGGGTTTACAAATATGCCAGAGAATTGGCTCGCCTCCGATGCAATTTAGTCTTTAATCACTCATGAATTGAAACTTACTTTTAATTGTAGATTTCGATTTGCA